>NC_091171.1:34253259-34275759 GCF_040958095.1 Procambarus clarkii
AATACTCGAGTATGTGGCCCCAGCATGGTGTCCATACTTGTAAACCACAAGACGAAGATCGAGAAAGTTTTTTTTTTTTTTTTTTGCACTAGACTAGTCCCATAACAAAGAGGCATGATTTACAGGGAAAGGCTGCATGAATTGGACTTTGCGTCGCTGGAAGACATGATTGAACCATATAACATTCTTAGGAGAACTAACAGGGTAGACAAGGATGGATTATTTAACACGGGTGGTCCACGCACAAGGGGACACAGGTGGAAGCTGAGTACCCAAATGAGCCACAGAGACATTAGAAATAAACTTTTCAGTGTCATAGTTAATAACTGATCACATCACTTCCTAATTATCCCTCTTTTCAACCTATTATACCTTTTACATAGCTCTGAACACTTGAGAGTTTTCTTTCTTATTTTCGAGATAAGGGCTGTACGACTGGGCTGCATGTTCTAAGACATGTCTCATGTAGGTGCAGCAATCTTCTGAATGGCTGTGGGAGCTGGTCGGTGGGAGCTTCTGTGGGAGCTGGTCGGCCGAGCGGACAGCACGCGGGACTTGTGGTCCTGTGGTCCTGGGTGCGATCCCAGGCGCCGGCGAGAAACATTGGGCAGAGTTTCTTTCACCCTATGCCCCTGTTACCTAGCAGTAAAATAGGTACCTGGGTGTTAGTCAGCTGTCACGGGCTGCTTCCTGGGGGTGGAGGCCTGGTCGTGGACCGGGCCGCGGGGACACTAAAAAGCCCCGAAATCATCTCAAGATAACCTCAAGAAGAAGATGGCTTCTTAATGCAGCTGTTATGTGCGCCTGTTAAGAGGATTCAGTTGGTGTACTCACCTAGTTGTGCTTGCGGGGGTTGAGCTTCGGCTTTGCTTTGGTCACTTTGGAGTGTGTACTCACCTATTAGTACTCATCTATTTGTGCTTGTGGGGGTTGAGCTCTGGCTCTTTGGTCGCGCCTCTCAACTGTCAACCAACAGGTGTACAGGTTCCTGAGCCTTTTGGGCTCTATCATATCTACACTTGAAACTGTGTATGGAGTCAGCCTCCACCACATCACTTCCTAATGCATTCCATTTGCCAACCACTCTGACACTAAAAAAGTTCTTTCTAATATCTCTGTAGGTCATTTGGGTACTCAATTTCCACCTGTGTTCAGGTGGAAACACTGTGTGTGTCCCTTGTGTCTGTCTTTATCTACCCTATCAATTACTCTTAGAATCTTGTATGTGGTAATCATGTCCCCTCTAACTCTTCTGTCTCCCAATGACGTGAGGTTTATTTCCCGTAGTCTCTCCTCGTAGTTCATACCCCTCAGTTCGGGTACTAGTCTGATGGCAAACCTTTGAACCTTTCCCAGTTTAGTCTTATGCTTGACTAGATATGGACTCCATGCTGGAGCCGCATACTCCAGGATTGATCTGATATATGTGGTATATAATGTTCTGAAAGATTCCTTACATTGGTTTCTAAAGGCCGTTCTTATGTTAGCCAACCTGGCATATGCTGCTGATGTTATCCTCTTGATATGAGCTTCAGGGTACAGGTCTGGCGTGATATCAACCCCCCAGGTCTCTCTCTCTCTCTGACTCTTGAAGTATTTCATCTCCCAAATGATGCCTTATATCTGGTCTCCTGCTCCCTACACCTATCTTCATTACATTACATTTACTGGGGTTAAACTCTAATAACCATTTGTTTGACCATTTCTGCAGCTTGTCTAGGTCTTCTTGAAGCCTCAAGCTGTCCTCCTCTGTCTTAATCCTTCTCATAATTTTGGCGTCGTCAGCAAACATTGAGAGGAATGAGTCTATACCTTCCGGGAGATCGTTTACGTATATCAGAAACAGGATAGGACCGAGTACCGAATATGTGTATGTGTGTGTGTGTATTCACCTAGTTGTGTTTGCGGGGGTTGAGCTTTGCTCTTTCGGCCCGCCTCTCAACTGTCAATCAGCTGTTTACTAACTACTTTTTTTTCTCCACACCACACACACACACACACACCAGGAAGCAGCCCGTGACAGCTGGCTAACTCCCAGGTACCTATTTACTGCTAGGTAACAGGGGCATTCAGAGTGAAGGAAACTTTGTCCCATTTGTTTCTGCCTGTTGCGGGAATCGAACCCGCGCCACAGAATTACGAGTCCTGCGCGCTATCCACCAGGCTACCAGGCCCCCGGTAGTGTGTGTGTGTGTGTGTGTACTCGCCTAGTTGTACCCTTCTAGTTGTGTTTGCGGGGTTTGAGCTCTGACTCTTTGATCCCGCATGTCAATTGTCAATCAACAGGTGTACAGGTTCCTGAGCTTACTGGGCTCTATCATATCTACATTTGAAACTGTGTATGGAGTCAGCCTCCACCACATCACTGCCTAATGCATTCCGCTTGTTAACTACGCTGACACTGAATAAGTTCTTTCTAACGTCCCTGTGGCTCATTTGGGTACTCAGTTTCCATCTGTGTTCCCTTGTTCGCGTTCCACCCGTGTTAAACAGTTTATCTTTATCTTCCCTGTCAATTCCTCTGAGAATTTTGTAGGTAATGATCATGTCTCAAGTATCAGACTGGCGAGACGTCACCAGTGGAGTCCCGAAGGGTTCAGTGTTTAGACCCATACTGTTTCTGTTATAAATGATCCACCAGAGGGTAGAGAATCATTCCTCTGATTGATTGCTGATGATGGAAAAATTATGAGGAGGATTAAGACGGAGGAAGACAGTATGAGACTACAAGATGACCTAGACAGACTGAATGAATGGTCCAACAAATGGCTACTAAAGTTCAACCCGAGTAAATGTAAGGTAATGAAACTAGGCAGTGGAAACAGGAGGCCAGACACAGGATACAGAATGGGAGATGAAGTCCTTCATGAAACGGACAGAGAGTAAGATCTAGGAGTTGATATCACACCAAACCTGTCTCCTGAAGCCCACATCAAGAGAATAACATCTGCGGCGTATGCGAGGCTGGCTAACATTAGAACTGCCTTCAGGAACATGTGTAAGGAATTATTCACAACCTTGTATACCTTATATGTAAGACCAATCCTGGAGTATGCGGCCCCAGCATGGAGCCCGTATCTTGTCAAGCACAAGACGAAGCTGGAAAAAGTCCAAAGGTGTGCCACTAGACTAGTCCCAGAACTAAGAGGCATGAGTTACGAGGTACGCTGCGGGAAATGCACCTTACGACACTGGAAGACAGAAGAGTAAGGGGAGACATGATCACAACCTACAAAATCCTCAGAGGAATCGACCGGGTAAACAAGGATAAACTATTCAACACTGGTGGGACGCGAACAAGGGGACACATGTGGAAATTGAGTACCCAAATGAGCCACAGGGACGTTAGAAAGAACTTTTTCGGTATCAGAGAAGTTTACAGATAGAATGCATTAGGTAGTGATGTGGTGGAGGCTGACTCATTCACTGTTTCAAATGTAGATATGATAGAGCCCAGTAGGCTCAGGAATCTGTACACCAGTTGATTGACAGGTGAGAGGCGGGACCGAAGAGCCAAAGCTCAACCCCCGCAAGCACAAATAGGTGAGTATACACAGACACACACACACTAACTTGGACCAGAGAATCCTTCCCTCAATGACACGGGCGTTGAAAAACGGAAAATTTGTCGACTATTAGTCTACGTAGGGGAGCCCAGGAGGCCTCCTGCTGGTCAGTGAGGGATGCCCCATACCCCATACCCATTTGTGCCCACATGGAGGGGTGGGGAGTCAATGGGCGAAGCAGCAGGAAACGTAAAAAAAAAAAAGAAAATGGGCTTTAGCAGAGGGGGTGGTATCAGTGGCTTTGGGGAGGGGAGGGGGCGTTTCTGGGGCATGGGTAAGGGGGTGTTTTCTGGTGGGGTGGGCGGATGTGGTGTGTAAGGGTGGCCTGGGTAATGGGTGGGGGGCTTGGGGTGAGTTATGGGGAGGGTGTGGCCTCTGCTCTAACCCAGCAGACGGTGAGGAACATTAGTGGGGGTAATGGTGGACTTGCCAGCACCCTGGTTGTGTAGAGTACCCGCGGTGATCCACCAGCTGTACCGCGGTGATCCACCAGCTGTACCGCGGTGATCCACCGGTTGTACCGTGGTGATCCACCAGCTGTACCGCGGTGATCCACCAGCTGTACCGCGGTGATCCACCGGTTGTAACGCGGTGATCCACCAGCTGTACCGCGGTCATCCACCAGCTGTACCGCGGTCATCCACCAGCTGTACCGCGGTCATCCACCGGTTGTACCGCGGTGATCCACCGGCTGTACCGCGGTGATCCACCGGTTGTACCGCGGTGATCCACCGGCTGTACCGCGGTGATCCACCAGCTGTACCGCGGTCATCCACCAGCTGTACCGCGGTGATCCACCGGTTGTACCGCGGTGATCCACCAGCTGTACCGCGGTCATCCACCAGCTGTACCGCGGTCATCCACCATCTGTACCCCGGTGGCCCACAAAAAAATAACATCAGGGGCGTATGCGAGGCTGGCAAACATCGAACTGCCGTCAGAAACTTGTGTAAGGAATCATTCAGGAGCTTGTATACCACATATGTCAGACCAATACTAGAATATGCGGCTCCTGCCTGGAGTCCACACCTAGGCAAACACAATACGAAGTTAGAAAAGGTTCAAAGGTATGCCACCAGGCTAGTGAACTTAAGTTCAACACTGGACAGAAGAGTTAGGGGAGACCTGATCATCACCTATAAAATTCTCAGAGGAATTGGCTGGGTAGATAATGATAAATTGTTTGGCACGGGTGGTATGCGAACAAGGGGACACAGGAGGAAATTTAAAACCCAGATGAGCCACAGGGACGTTAGAAAGAACTTTTTCAGTGTCAGAGTAGTTAACAGACGGAATGCTTTAGGAAGTGATGTGGTGGAGGCTGACTCCATACATAGTTTCAAGTATAGATATGACAGAGCCCAGTAGGGTCGGGAATCTGTACATCAGTTGATTGGCAGTTGAGAGGCGGGGCCAAAGAGCCAGAGCTCAAGCGCAACTAGGTGAGCACCGCTCACAATGACAGTATATTGGAGAACCATCAGAAAAAATAGACGGGTCCCAAGAGCTACAACAGCACGAACCGCATCCTCAAAAGAAAGTAGACACTCAGCAACTTTGTCATGGACACGGGGTGGGTGGGGACCAAGAGCTTGAGCACACGTGCTAGGAGCTTCACATCTTCATAAGCCACGTGACCAGGCGGCAAGTTCCGGCTTAGGGTACAATATGACCCGTTGTTGACCGTCTCGACCTTCGACCTCTAAGGAGGGGCTGGGAAGGTCAGGTCACCGCTGGTGTCCCAGGGCTCAGCTTAGGCTGTTGGGTCGTGTGGCGAGAGGAAGTTGGAGGTGTGAATTGTAGCGCCTTGAACCGTTCCAGCTGAACTTGATCACCCTGAGACTGTCTCGTAAGATCACAAGCTGAGACTTCCCATGCTGGTATTGTCTTGTTAGATCACAAGCTGAAACTTTCCAATATAGTTCAGTGTTCTCTTACGATAATGTTTTCCGAACAATTCGGGGCCAGGATTCAATAAGCATTTTCGCATCTATTAACGAAGCCTGTACATCTTTCAAGAATCATGGCAGCTTGGCTTATATTAACTAAACAGTTTGCGAGCTTGGAAAAATAGGTGCCTAAGGTTATTATTGTCAAACACAACCTCGTAGTACTTCACAGCTTATAAACTGTTTAATACATGTCAACAGAGCCGCTTTGGATGTGTGATAATGGTATGATAGAATACTTACGAGCTACAAGCACTTTGCCCCCAAGAGTGTAACACTTAAGTGCTGTGTTTACTATATTAATGTGCAATGTAAAATGTGATTCTTGTATTGTGATTTGTGGATTTGTACTCACTGGATTCGTGCGCCTCCTTGAGGGACTTGAAGCAGAGGAGGGTACCAAAAGACTAAGCTACTCTATCCTTTAGAGGTGTATCTTATTGTCTCAATAAACGTACTTGAACATAGCCGTCATGACTGAGTAAAGATGAACGGGTTTCGTAAGTGGTAAGTAAGCTGCCTGTCCTCACACAAGCTGGAGGATGCTGAGGGATACGACTTGGGACAGGGTGTGGCCGAGTACAGTAAAGGATCGGGGTTAAAAAAAAAGTAGTGTTCGATGACTTGTATATAAAACAGGAAACCCAAGACAAAGAAACAGCAAGGCCACTTTATGTTCATTTTCGAGTTAATATATATAATTATTTTTCTAATTTATTTTCTATCACATGTGGAAATATATTTTTATAATGCTAACCAATATATATATATATATATATATATATATATATATATATATATATATATATATATATATATATATATATATATATATACATATATATATATATATATGCGAACAAGCCTGAATGGTCCCCAGAACAATATGCAACTGAAAACTCATATATATATATATATATATATATATATATATATATATATATATATATATATATATATATATATATATATATATATATATATATATATATATATTGTGACGGTAACGCGTTGGTGTTCGGCTGTTCAAAGCTAGGGGTATGGCCTCGTCACATAGTATTAAAAAAAAATAGAAAATCTGGAACTTCGTCTGTGGTAAGGTAAGGAGAAGACACACAAAACACAAGTAAACTTTAACAATGGAATTTTAATTACGTTAAAGAAATAAAACATGAATAAAATGGACAAACAAATTCGTATAATAAAATCAATCAATCAAAATAATAAGAATAATTAAATGACACAATGAAAAGTTACGTTAAGACAAAATAACAAGAAGTGCAATATACAAGTATATGAAAGGTGCTGGAATATTGGCTTTAAGCTATCACCTCTCTCAGTATACGTACGCTAAAGCTTACGTCTAGCAGGGAGAAGTGTTAACTGTGAAAGCACGGAATATTCTGAGGACTGAGGTCGTGGCGGCCCCAGACATCAAGTAGTAAGGGGGGGGGCGAGTGCAGTTGCAGCCAGACCGGCGACCAATCAGCGGGGAGCCGGCAGTAAGACAGGTAGTTCGGCGGTTTGAGTCTGAGCAGGTGTCCCTGGCTGCATACGTTTTGCTCTCTGGCAAACCTTGCTGGTGTTGTTGTCGTTGTTGGACATTTCTTCCATAGTAGTTTTATATAGTTGTAACGACGTAATTGTGGAGGGAAGAGCAGGCTCAATCTCTTGAAGGAGATTATTGTCACAATATATATATATATATATATATATATATATATATATATATATATATATATATATATATAACTGAGTTTTCAGTTATATATATATATATATATATTTTCATCTGTCAAACAGACAGGGATAGAATGGCGCTACAGCACACGAACAGGGATAGAAAGCTGTAACAGTACACTGACAGGGTTCTTCAGAGTAGTTGACAAATGGAATGCATTAGGCAGTGATGTGGTGGAGGCTGACTCCATACACAGTTTCAAATGTAGATATGATAGAGCCCAGTAGGCTCGGGAACCTGTACGCCAGTTGATTGACAGTTGAGAGGCGGGACCAAAGAGCCAGAGCTCAGCCCCCGCAAGCACAACTACGTGAGTACAACTAGGTAAGTACAGCTGTTACAGTACACAGGGGGGGTCTGGTAGCTGAGCGGACAACGCGCAGGACTCATAATTCCTGGATCCCACGAGTTCGATTCCCGGATTCGATTTCCAGACCAGGCAGAAACAAATGGGCAAAGTTTCTTTCACCCTGATGCCCCTGTTACCTAGTCCCCCTGTTACCTTAAAACATCTAAATTACTGGGACCGACTAAAGAGCCTAAATCTGTACTCCCTTGAGCGCAGGCGGGAGAGATACATAATAATTTACACGTGGAAAATAATTGAGGGGCTGGTCCCAAACCTGCACACAGAAATAACACCACATGAGACCAGAAGACATGGCAGGATGTGCAGAATACCCCCGTTGAAAAGCAGAGGTGCAACAGGTACTCTGAGAGAGAACTCTATCAACATCAGAGGCCCGAGACTGTTCAACACGCTTCCACTACACATAAGGGGCATAACTGGCAGACCCCTCACAGTGTTCAAGAGAGAACTGGATAAGCACCTCCAAAGGATACCTGATCAACCAGGCTGTGACTCATACGTCAGGCTGCGAGCAGCCGCGTCTAACAGCCTGGTTGATCAGTCCAGCAACCAGGAGGCCTGGTCGACGACCGGGCCGCGGGGGCACTAAGCCCCGGAAGCACCTCAAGGTAGCCTCAAGGTAGGTAGTAGTAAATAGGTACCTGAGAGCTAGTCAGCTGTTACGGAGCTGCTTCCTGGGTGTGTGTGTGGGGGGGGGGGGAAATACTAGTTAGTTACAGTTGATTGACTGACAGTTGAGAGGCGGGCCGAAAGAGCAGAGCTCAACACCCGCAAGCACAACTAGGTGAAATACAGACAGGGTTAGACAGCTGCTGAGAAAATCCGTAGGAGCCGCGATAAAGGTTCGAACCTATGCTTTGGGTGTTCCCACGCCCACGCCCCAGACAATCCAGCCACATGTTATATGGACTGCAACCTGAGTTCTACTGAACCCACGAGGGTTTCCCCGAGGTTTCCACTGAAACCTCAGATGACAGAACCAGAGTACATGCGGGGGGGGGGGGGGAGGGGGGATGTGTGAAAATCCTGGCCAGGTTTCTCGAGGCTTCAGTGGAAGCCTCGGGAAACCCTCGAGAGTTCAGTAGAACTCCAAGTTACAATCCATTGCAACAAGTCGTGGCCTGATTGTTTCGGGCGTGTGCGTGGGATCCTTCACCGCATAGGTTCGAACCCTCATCACAGCTCCTACGGATTTTCTCACTGATGGATCACGTTAGTGTGACTACTCTGTGTAGAGAGCTGCAACAATACATAATGATCATTGAACTATATGTTACATGAATTACATATTGCTGGACGCCTCTTCTCCTGAGTCCAGTAATTCAGTCACATAAATAAGGAGAAAAATTTTTAATTTTTAAATTTTGCCCCGAGGGGCGAGTTTATTGGGCAGCGTCACTCATCCTGTGAGTGGACACACAGCCATAGTGACAGTATTGGGCAGCGCCACTCATCTTGTGAGTGGACACACCGCCATAGTGACAGTATTGGGCAGCGCTACTCATCTTGTGAGTGGACACACCGCCATAGTGACAGTATTGGGCAGCGTCACTCATCTTGTGAGTGGACACACCACCATAGTGACAGTATTGGGCAGTGCCACTCATCCTGTGAGTGGACACACCGCCATAGTGACAGTATTGGGCAGTGCCACTCATCCTGTGAGTGGACACACCGCCATAGTGACAGTATTGGGCAGCGCCACTCATCTTGTGAGTGGACACACCGCCATAGCAGCATGTACAACACTCCCCAATAGGAAGAAAACCCGCTGGGTTGTTCATCCTGTCACTTGTACCCAGACACAGCTGGGACTTGCTTAACTGTTTTAAGTGAACAGCTCCTCAAACAAGAAGATTAAGTGGTGGCAGTTTTATATTAAGTGAAGAGCAGCAGTGATGTCCCACTGGTAAGTTAACAACTGATAGCAACAGTGAGGGTTCAAATCTGGTGTTACAGAACCTATAGAAGATGAGTCAAGTGCCTTAGCAATTTATATATTGATCCAGGAAGCTCGAGGTCTGCCCGCACGTCAGCTGCCAAGGACCTCAGTGTAGGACACTGGCCGGAACTTCACGTCAGTTAGAGCTCCGTGCTTGGAGGCCTCGCCCGAGGACCCCTAGAGGCCACTCGGAGGGTTGACAGACAGGAAGGGTGACACAGACGAAGGGGCGGAAGACTGACAGTTAGTAAGGGACGGTGAGTGAAGGCCCACAACTGAGTAACATTCTCTGATGGCGGGTTGTAGACTAGAGTCGTGTCTTCAAGCAGCTGTGACCAACTTCTTGATGGTAAGGTCAACGGTGTCAAACTTGTCCGGCCCTTGAATCTGCAGCGATCCAACCGAATATTATATTATATTATATTATATTATATTATATTATATTATAATATATTATATTATATAGATAGATATAGATATATTAGAAACAGGAGTAATAAAGTGTGGTAGTAAAGCTGGGCCCTGAGGCCCCACCAGCACGGGAGAGGGCAGGCAGGCCCCGCCACAGGTGACGGTGCCCACAGTAGGAGATGCTGGCGGGGTTGGTATTCTGCCCGCTGCCTTCCCTGCTGCCCAGGAAGGTAAAGATGGCAGGCTGGCCTGCAATTAAGCCACTATTTGTCTCCTGATTATGGGCGTGTGTGTGTGTGTGTGGGAGGGGGGGGAGAGTGAGTGTGTGTGTGGGAGTGGGGTGGGGAGTGAGTGTGTGTGTGGGAGGGGGGGAGAGTGAGTGTGTGTGTGGGAGTGGGGTGGGGAGTGAGTGTGTGTGTGTGGGAGGGGGGGGGGAGAGTGAGTGTGTGTGTGGGAGTGGGGTGGGGAGTGAGTGTGTGGGGAGACTGGAACCACCCACACACTCACACTCCAGAAATTTATGCACGTTTGGTATATTATTGGATATGAAAAGATACGATAAGAGAGAAGACGCCAGGTACAGACAGACACAAAGACACAACCATTGTCTGACACAGCAGGGCCATAGAGACAGACACAGCTATTGTCTAACACAGCAGGGCCATAGAGACAGACACAGCCATTGTCTAACACAGCAGGGACATAGAGACAGACAGCCATTGTCTAACACAGCAGGGACATAGAGACAGACACAGCTATTGTCTAACACAGCAGGGCCATAGAGACAGACGCAACCATTGTCTAACACAGCAGGGACATAGAGACAGACACAGCTATTGTCTAACACAGCAGGGCCATAGAGACAGACACAGTCATTGTCTAACACAGCAGGGACATACACATACAGACACAGCCATTGTCTAACACAGCAGGGCCATAGAAACACAGACACAGCCATTGTCTAACACAGCAGGCCATAGAAAACTCACACATTTGCATCTCCCCAGTCTTTCTCTACTTCACAAATAAATATATTTGATGATGACCAGACCACACACTAGAAATTGAAGGGACGACGACGTTTCGGTCCGTCCTGGACCATTCTCAAGTCGATTGTGACTTGAGAACAATTGTGACACAATCGACTTGAGAATGGTCCAGGACGGACCGAAACGTCGTCGTCCCTTCAATTTCTAGTGTGTGGTCTGGTCAACATACTTCAGCCACGTTATTGTGACTCATCGCCTGCATAAATATATTTGTTTCTGGATGTGTTTTGTGTATGCAATTACCTTGAATCTGTTTTTAATACCTCGTGTATGTGATCTGTGATATTGTTCCAGCATCACGTTACGAGCCACTAATATGCTGGTATGAGACAATATATTATGATTCACGGAATGCTTCTTATTAGGAAGTTTGGAATAGTGATTCAGTATATGGCTGGTTCGTTTAATGCTCTCGGTTTCAGGAATGCATGTCAGTGAGCGAGAGAGAGAGAGAGAGAGAGAGAGAGAGAGAGAGAGAGAGAGAGAGAGAGAGAGAGAGAGAGAGAGAGAGAGAGAGAGAGAGAGAGAGAGAGAGAGAGAGAATGAGAGAGAGAGAGAGAGAGAGTGAGAGAGAGAGAGAGAGAGAGAGAGTGAGAGAGAGAGAGAGAGAGAGAGAGAGAGAGAGAGAGAGAGAGAGAGAGAGAGAGAGAGAGAGAGAGAGAGAGAGAGAGAGAGAGAGAGAGAGTGAGAGAGAGAGTGAGAGAGAGAGACAGAAAGAGACAGAGAGACAGAGAGACAGAGAGAGAGAGAGAGAGAGAGAGAGAGAGAGAGAGAGAGAGAGAGAGAGAGAGAGAGACAGAGACAGAGAGAGAAACAGAGAGAGAGACAGAGACAGAGAGAGAAACAGAGAGAGAGAGAGAGAGAGAGAGAGAGAGAGAGGTAATTATGTTAAAGCATTAAGCCATTACGTCTATATAGCACTTGGAAGGGATATGCTGATAAAGATTTAAGCTAGGATGGAGGAAAGGAATGGTGTCCAACCAGTAGCACCATCGGGGATTGAACACCAACCTGCAAGAGACGGGACCGTCGCACTACAGTAAACTCCAAGTATAGACAATAACAACAGGGAGAAGGAGGAGGGCATAATAGAAACCTACATCATTGACCAACAGGATCCCGTCGAACAATTTTCATTTTCTCCTAGACTAAGGGGGGGGGGGGGAAATATACATAGAGATATACATGTATGCATATTTGTTTCCACAAGAGAAATAAAACCATCTCATTTCCACACCAGTGTGAGGTTGTGAGCTAAATGTTCTCGGCACATGTGTAAGAGCGACGTCCACTTGGTCTCTCTTGAACCCTCTCGGGACCAAGATGAAAATAAATGATCACGTTACGAGGTGTGCAAAGGTCTTCCTGATGGCGAATAATGAGGCGGATATTATAATTGACAAGTGTGTTGGCGCCTACTCCCTTCTCTCACCTCATCCTCCGGGTAGGGGGGGTAACAACCCCCCCCCCCACAACCCCTCCACCCCAATCCTCAGGTGGATATCCCCCCCCCCCCTCCCCCCCCACCTTCTTCACAAACTAACCCTTACACAGCAAACTGATCGGTGATGCTAATTTTCCTGTTTCATAAAACTCGGAAGGTCATAAGAACGTATTCAAGGTTGACCTGAATAACTTGAAATGTCCACTTAAAAGGAAACTTATTCAAATTCCAGCTGATGTAAATTGCATCAGAACAGTGTCAATAACGTGTTTACATCCGTCATGTTCAGTGTAGTTAGGGCGGTGGGAGAGAGCAGCCCTCCTGGAACAAGGAGACAGAAGCAGGCCTGGTTGATACCATCACATTAGGGAATCTCAAAAAAATAGATCGATCTGTTGGCATAACGTATGTTAAGATGCTGGGTGTGTCTCGGAGATGCTGGGGTGTGTCCCGGAGATGCTGGGTGTGTCCCGGAGATGCTGGGTGTGTCCCGGAGATGCTGGGTGTGTCCCGGAGATACTGGGTGTGTCTCGGAGATGCTGGGGTGTGTCCCGGAGATGCTGGGTGTGTCCCGGAGATGCTGGGTGTGTCCCGGAGATACTGGGTGTGTCTCGGAGATGCTGGGGTGTGTCCCGGAGATGCTAGGTGTGTCCCGGAGATGCTGGGTGTGTCCCGGAGATGCTGGGTGTGTCCCGGAGATACTGGGTGTGTCTCGGAGATGCTGGGGTGTGTCCCGGAGATGCTGGGTGTGTCCCAGAGATGCTGGGTGTGTCTCGGAGATGCTGGGTGTGTCCCGGAGATGCTGGGTGTGTCTCGGAGATGCTGGGTGTGTCCCAGAGATACTTGGTGTTTCCCGGAGATGCTGGGTGTGTCCCGGAGATGCTGGGTGTGTCCCAGAGATGGTGGGTGTGTCCCAGAGAGACATGATCATTTCATTCCCTTTAAATACTGCACATGCGCAACCTGTTCTACCAATGCCTAATTGCACAGAGCCATCAGTAAAGCTATAGGATTCAGTCGGTTTGAGATTTTGAAGATGACTGTCAATAGCTTCTAATGTTATGCATCTCATAGTTTCAGTGTTATAAATTTGTTTCACGCTGATGGGGGTATAATGTAAATAGACCTGCACATCTTTCCAAGGGAGAATATAGTGAACAGTTTTATCAGGATTAAGAGACACATTCAGTTTCATAAGATTATTGACACAACAACTGAGCCACACACTGTAAGGAGCTTTTTGCGGCGGATTGAGGGAACAGTCAGAATTGTTTAGAATGGATCTCAATTAAATTTGAATAAAGATGGAAGGACCATTATTTTTCAAAGTTTTGGAACAAAACATTATACTAATTAGAACTAATCTCTCGTAAATAGAAGGTAATTTTAGTTCCTTTCTCACGTTAACAATTCTGACAGTTCTAGGACAACCCAAGATGATGACCTTGGTAAGCTTAATTGTGAATGACGGAAATGGTGAAGACGACTCATGGGTGTCCATCCTCGCACTCGCTGCACTCTCGTGCTTGGCCAGGTGCCCACACCCACACTCTAGGAAATAATCCACAAACAAATAATACCAATTTGTCTGATTGGAATCAACCATCCAGTGAAATCTATCAACACCCCCTTCCCCCCTTCCCCCGCCCCAGCACTCGCAATTCACTCAAACTTTTCCAGAAATATAAACTTAATTGTTAGGAAATATAACTTAAAAAATAGTGATATATGCAATGGTGCAGCAGGTATACAGGAGAGAATAGAACAACTAGTCAGCAGAGAGAGAGAGCAGGGAGATCCTAAGCTTGATATTTGGAGTCCTAAAGAAACTTCTGTCACAGAGAGATGGATAATTTGCGGGACATTTAGAGTTCATTTTAAGTCGGATCAATGTTATATGATCGCAGTGTGCGTCTGGAGTGAGACTGAGGCAGGAGAGTCCCAGAATACGTTGACGTAGAATACCGAGGATGTGCAAGTATCTATAACTTGATGGGACAATTAGTTCATATTAGTTCTACTTCTAATTAAAATTGAGATAAGTTTGTTGAGGTAAGATACACACAGAGGGATGAGGTAGCTCAAGATATTTTCACCCCGTTCAGTACAACGTGTTCATATTATATTTTATATATATATATATATATATATATATATATATATATATATATATATATATATATATATATATATATATATATATATTGTGACGATAATCTCCTTCAAGAGATTGAGCCTGCTCTTCCCTCCATAATTACGTCGTTGAAATTATATAATACTACTATGGAAGAAATGTCCAACAACGACAACAACACCAGCAAGGTTTGCCAGAGCGCAAAACGTTGCAGCCAGAGACACCTGTTCAGACTCAAACCGCCAAACTACCTGTTGATCGCTACCGGCTCCGCTGATTGGTCGCCGGTCTGGCTGCACCTGCACTCGCCCCCCCATACTACTTGATGTCTGGGGTCGCCACGACCTCAGACCTCAGAATGTTCAGTGCTTTCGTGGTTACCACTCCTCCCAGCTAGACGTTAGCGTGTACTGAGAGAGGTGGTAGCTTAAAGCCAATATTCCAGCACCTTCCCTTTAATTTTGTATTGTACTTCCTGTTATTTTATCTTAACGTAACTTTTCATTGTGTCATTTAATTATTCTTACTATTTTGATTGATTGATTTTATTGTAAGAATTTGTTTGTCCATTTTTTCATGTTTTGATTTATTTAACGTAATTAAAATTTCATTGTTAAAGTTTACTTGTGTTTTGTGTGTCTTCTCCTTACCTTACCACAGACGAAGTTCCAGTTTTTCTATTTTTTTTTATAACTATGTGACGAGGCCATACCCCTAGCCTTAAACAGCCGAACACCAACGCGTTACCGTCACTATATATATATATATATATATATATATATATATATACATCACAAACAATAAACATATTACCGAGTACTTCTAATTGTCATCATCTAAATTGTTATATAAATTGCCCCAATATATGTCTTACCACTCATATTGTATTGACATTAGTTTACCATTAATCACCTTTCAAATTATGAGCTAAATGTTCATTGACTGCACGCCTCAAACGTATGTTTGATTTAGACCGCAATAGTCCAGCCAGGATTGCAGTGATTCGTACATGTTGCAATAAATTAAGTTTCTGAATCTGATAATGACAATGTCTACTTGGTATTACTGTGACACTGACTGCCTTATGTAATTAATGTGCTGTATTTTTTTTATGTAAATTATCCTAATTATAATTTTACAATCATTTATTCATAAAGACTTTGATTTGACTTGATTAGCACATAACTGTTTTTTTTTGTTAATATCATCGTGCTGGGTATCTCAGGGCATCATAATTAGGAGCTTAGCTTTTAGTAAATGTTAATCATTCTTGTTTGATAAGCTGTTCACTTGAGACAGTTAAATAAGCCTATGTACAAGTGAGTAGGATACAGATCCCAGAGTTTATTTTTTTCTATTGACTGTTGTTATGGAGTCAGCACCCATATGTTGTTATGAAGGTATACTCACATGATGAGTGATGCTGCCACGTAAACTCACCCTTTGGGAGAGAAATATGAGACCACAAAAGCACAGCTCTTCCAACTAATAAGGCAAAGTAGTTTAATTTTCTTACATTTCGGCTTTGTCAAAAATATCAACCATCAGCCATGTTGTCAAAATAGTTACATTTTCTACGTTTGTGGTCAGGGAAAACGGTTGCATTTTTTTTACGTCGTAACAAATGGAGAGAACGGGTTGTGATATCACTGTTGAATCATCATACAGTGATGATTAACGAGCCAGGACCAGAGGGGAAGCGTCCCTTGTCATAAGATAAGGTATCTCACACTGTCATTATTTAAGAAAAAATGGCTTTCCGTCCCTAAGACGACCTTTCAAAATGTTATCTGTATAAAAAACAGAAGCATGATATTTCTTTACAAATTGTCCTAATGAGTCGCTGTCATCTGTTCCTCCCACGTGAGAGTGCTACAAGATACGACTCGAGCCTATATTAGGAGGATTGGGAACGTGATCTGGTTACGGGCGATCCAAACTTCGCCCTCTCAACTAATCGTCGATTTTTTTTGTTTACGGAATCTAAACCTATTTGTTAAAAAATGTGATGTATTTGTAAAAGTTAAAGGAAAATTACTATTTCCATTTTCTATGCATTAGCGTCGAGCGGTTAGGTGGGGTGATTGGGTTGGGACGTTTATGAAGAAGTGAAACAGTTGCGTGCAGGCGATGAGTCACAGTAACGTGGCTAAAGTATGTTGACCAGACCACACACTAGAAGGTGAAGGGACGACGACGTTTCGGTTCGTCCTGGACCATTCTGAATTCGACAATCGACTCGAGAATGGTCCAGGAAGGACCGAAACGTCGTCGTCCCTTCGCCTTCTAGTGTGTGGTCTGGTCAAGAAACAGTTGCGTCTTTTCAAGCAGTTGCAAACCGAGAGAACGGCCTGCCGTGTTCTTGATTAATTACAGTTTAACAACCCTTAGGCTTATGGGATCGTTGGCGTATATATATTAGCCCTCTAGAGGCCCTGCACAGGTAAATCTCCCAGTTAGTGGATATTTTACAGGTTGTGTGCCCGTCGAGGGGGAGGGAGGGGGGAATCCTGCTTCAACTATAACCAATTTCACCTCACACCCCTCTCACCTCACCCACACCTCACCCCCCCACACCTCACCCCCCCACACCTCCCCCCCCCTCACCTCTCCCCCCATCACCTCATCCCCACACCTCGCCTCTCACTCCCTCACCTTCCCCCACCCCCCCACCTTCACTCACCTTCACGCCTCACGTAAATGCAAATGTAATTTTTCCCTTGTGGTAAAATTGGGTCCAGCACCCGCGCCATTGACTGGCAAATTATAATTTACTTGCAGTAAACCCATCGCTTGACAGCTTTGAACCACGACTTGGCCGCCAGTCGCCGCCCCTGGCCGCCAGCCGCCCTAGATTGCTTGCGGTGGTTCAGCTTTGGCTCTTTGGTCCCGCCTCTCAACTGACAATCAACTGGTGTACAGATTCCTGAGCCTATTGGGCTCTATTATATCTACATTTGAAACTGTGTATGGAGTCAGCCTCCACCACATCACTGCCTAAAGCATTCCATTTGTTAACTACTCTGACACTGAAAAAATTCTTTCTAACGTCTCTCTCGCTCATTTGGGAACTAGCTTTCCACCTGTGTCCCCTTGTTCGTGTCCCACCCGTGCAAAAGAGTTTGTTTTTGTCCACCCTGTCAATTGTCCAATAATTTTGTAGGTGGTTATCATGTCTCCCCTTACTCTTAAGTTTTCCAGGGATGTGAGGTTCAGCTCCCTTAGCCTTTCCTCGTAGCTCATACCTCTCAGTTCTGGGACTAGTCTGGTGGCATACTTCTGCTGAATCTTCTCTAACTTTGTCTTGTGTTTAACTAGGTATGGAATCCTGGCTGGTGCTGCATACTCCAGGACTGGTCTGACATAAGTGGCATACAGGGTCCTGAACGATTCCTTACACAAGTTTCTAAAGGCAGTTCTTATATTGGCCAGTCTAGCTTATGCCGCTGATGATATCCTTTTGATGTAGGCCTCTGGGGACAGGTTCGGTGTGATGTCATCCCCCAGATCTTTCTCTCTATTTGACTCTTGCAGGATTTTCCCTCCCAGATGATATCTTGTTTTCTGCCTTCTGCTCCATTCGCCAAATTTCATTAATTTGAATTTTCCTGAGTTTAACTTTAGTAGCCATTTTCTAGATCATTCCCACAATTTGTCCAGGTCATCCTGTAGTCTTTGTCTATCTTCATCTGTTTTGATTCTTCTCATAATTTTTGCATCATCAGCAAACATTGAGAGGAGTGAGTCTATTCCCTCTGGAAGATCGTTTACATATATATTAGAAACAGGATGGGGTTCAAGTACACAGCTCTGTGGGACTCCACTGGGGACATCTCGCCACTTTGATGTTTCCCTCCTCACAGTTACTCGCTGTTTCCTGTTGTTTAGATACTCCTTTATCTACTGGGGAACCTTATCTTTTACTCCTGCCATTTGCTCCAACTTTTGTAACACCCTTTTATGGGGTACTGTGTCAAAGGTTTTTTGACAGTCCAAGAAAATGCAGTCTGCCCACCCTTCTCTTTCTTGCCTAATTTTTGTTGCCTGGTCATAGAATTGTTAAACCTATGAGGCATGATTTTGAGGTATGATGGCTGGCAGTTCGTTATTCTCGGGTTTGAGTCAACTTGAGATAAGAGCTCCAGTTGATTTCATCAATAATAATAATAATCTATGAACCCTGCTGGCATTCTGTTACAAAGCTATTTCCCTCCAGATGCTCTACGAGCCTTTTCCTCATGATCTTCATCACTTTGCATGGTATACAAGTTAAGGAAACTGGCCTGTAGTTCAGCGCCTCTTGCCTGTCACCCTTCTTGTATATTGGGACTACGTTAGCTGTCTTCCAAGTTTCTGGTAGGTCTCCTGTTTCCAGTGACCTGTTATTCACTATAGAGAGTGGCATACACAGTGCTTCTGCACCTTCCTTTAGTATCCACGGTGAGATTCTGTCAGGCCCAACAGCCTTTGTCACGTTCAACTCCAACAGATTTCTTTTAACCTCATCACAGGTGAGGTCAAATTCCTCCAAGGTTGCTTGTTTTGCCGCCTCCTCATTTAGTGCAGGGGCTTCTTGTTCTTCTGTGAAGACCTCCTGGAATCTCTTGTCGAGTTCTTCACACACCCCCTTGTCATTCTCTGCATCTGTTCTCCCCTTTTCTCAGTTTCATCACTTGTTCCTTCACTGCTGTTTTCCTCCTGATGTGGCTGTGAAGCAGTTTTGGTTGGGTCTTAGCTTTACTCGCGATGTCATTTTCATACTGTCTCTCTGCTTCTCTTCTCACTCTGAGGTACTCATTTCTGGCCCTCTGGTATCTCTCCCTGCTCTCTGGTGTTCTGCTGTTCCTGTAGTTTCTCCGTGTTCTTTTACTCAATTGCTTCACTACCTTACAGTCCTGGTTGAACCATGGATTCTTCTGTTGCTTTTCATTTTTCTCCTTTTGGGCCGGTATATATCTGTCTGCAGCTTCCTGGCACTTCTGGGTGACATAGTCCATCATATCCTGTACAGTCTTTTCTCTGAGTTCTGTTTCCCATGGTATTCCCATTAGGAAGTTCCTCATCTCGTCATATTTTCCTCTTGGGTTATTTAGTCTTTTCCCTTCCGAACCCATCCTTGGATAGGTTATCCCTACCTCCACCAGATACTCAAATGTCAATACACTGTGGTCACTCACTCCCACGGGGCCTTCAAGTTTGACTTCCCTTATTTCTGACTCATTCAAGGTGAATATCAGGTCGAGTCTGGCTGGTTCGTCATTGCCTTTCATTCTTGCGTTTTCTTGTGTGTTTACTCACCTAGTTATTCTCACCTAGTTGTGATTGCAGGGGTTGAACTCTGGCTCTTTGGGCCCGCCTCTCACCTGTCAATCAACTTTTTTATAGACTAGTCCCAGAACTAAGAGGCATGAGTTATGAAGAAAGGCTGCGGGAAATGCACCTTACGACACTGGAAGACAGAAGAGTAAGGGGGGACATGATCACAACCTACAAAATCCTCAGGGGAATCGACCGGGTAAACAAGGATGAACTATTCAACACTGGTGGGACGCGAACAAGGGGACACAGGTGGAAGCTGAGTACCCAAATGAGCCACAGAGACGTTAGAAAGAACTTTTTCAGTGTCAGAGTAGTTAGTAAATGGAATGCATTAGGAAGTGATGTGGTGGAGGCTGACTCCATACACAGTTTCAAATGTAGATATGATAGAGCCCAATAGGCTCAGGAATCTGTACACCAGTTGATTGACGGTTGAGAGGCGGGACCAAAGAGCCAGAGCTCAACCCCCGCAAGCACAATTAGGTGAGTACACACACACACACACACTCAACTAGGTGAGTACATAGGAAGCAGCCCGTAGCAGCTGTGTAACTCCCATGTACCTATTTAATGCTAGGTGAACAAGGGCATCAGGGTGAAAAACTCTGCCCATATGTTGAAAACTCCTCACCACTGAAGGATTCGAACCTAGACAGCCAGGGCTCCATGCACCTTAGCGTATCGAGTCCTATACCGCTAGACCACACTGACTGTACAAAAAGTTTGGAAGTCGTGAGACCCTTAACCCAAGCTCCCGACAGCACTCGGTGGCCAGTTTTACGGTACAGATATTTCATCGATTCACCTCGCAGTTGGAGCCACGTGAGTCAAAGTTGACACACAACAAAGTTGTGTGTCAAGTGTTTTTCGTTTATACACCCGGGGGGTGGGGGGGGGGTGAGGGGTGACTGCAGGATTAGCGACCATTTAGCCTTTATTTATTAGGACGGCTTGAAATAGCAACAAGGTAAAAAGGCGGGGCTTAGGAAACAAGACTTGACTTCCTTTTGTCACTCTTAGGTAAGCACTGACGCTTTTTTATTTCTTTAAACAGATCAGGATTTTCTCAGCTTTTAGACAATAATCTTTACTTTAAAAAAACCCTGTTAGTCTTTTTCCAGAGTTTTTGCGTGAAATCTTTTTTTATCACAAATGTTTTATGGTTTTCTTCTATTTGTTCAAGCTGTATCAAATTCATATTTTGCAAATTTTGAAGACTGCATCTTCCTGGACTGCCAGAAAGCCATTGACACTGTTCCATGTATGAGGCTCCTATAAAAGCTTGAAAAATCAGCATGAGTATCTGCCAGCGTGTTGACCTTTACGAAGGAACCCCTATATTCTACGAAGAAAGATTAGTAGCGCGATTAGATCGTTCAAAACAGATTCAAGTATCAAATGAAATCTAAATTTTTATTCGTATTTTTTTTACATTTATAACTTGGAATTTATACAGAACATAAACTTTTGTAATTAAAGTCACAATTACAGCACAACACTTGGACATGGAGTGACAGTATGGAAAACCCAGCGGGTTTTCTTCCTATTGGGGAGTGTTGTACATGCTGCTATGGCGGTGTGTCCACTCACAGGATGAGTGGCACTGCCCAGTAAACTCGCCCCTCGGGGCAAAATTAAATTAAATTTAACACTTGGACAGTACCATAATATACTTTTCAAACTGGATTTAGATATAGAAGTTATCTTTCTCAGTATCAAGCGGAGTACCACAGGAATGAGCACTAGTACCCTCACAGTTTCTACTTTATCAATGACAAAACTATGGAATCAGGATTGTTCATGTCAATATCTATGATGTAAAAACTAGCGAGTCGAATTAATATAGGAAAACATTGTAGCTTTCCACAGCATTTCTCAAGGCAGCTAAAGACTACCTGCAGGGACGGTCAGAGGCAGGTAAACATGGATAGGCAAGTTAGGATGACTGTACCCAAACAGGGACACATAAAACTGAGCTTCTAAATCAACCAGTCACAATAAAATATCTGTGTCGGAATAGTGAAGAAATTTAAGAGAGGTGGAGGCAGACACCATACACAGCACCAAACAGCAGAGACAGACACCATACACAGCACCAAACAGCAGAGGCAGACACCATACACAGCACCAAACAGCAGAGACAGACACCATACACAGCACCAAACAGCAGAGGCAGACACCATACACAGCACCAAACAGCAGAGACAGACACCATACACAGCACCAAACAGCAGAGGCAGACACCATACACAGCACCAAACAGTAAAGACAGACACCATACACAGCACCAAACAGCAGAGGCAGACACCATACACAGCACCAAACAGCAGAGACAGACACCATACACAACTTCAAATGTTGAAATGGCAAAAACCAATCGACTCAATATCCAGTGTACAAGTTTAACGAGGGTTCAAAGGCGGGATCAAAGAGCTAAAGCACAACCTCCACCAGAGGAAACGTTACCAGTTTCACCTCCCTTGTAATTGTTCATTACCTACCACAGACGTGGCCATTTACACCATGCTAACCAGCACGCCTACACCCTCGCCCCGCCTACACTTACACACACAGG
>NC_091171.1:34278259-34288259 GCF_040958095.1 Procambarus clarkii
CAACAATTCATCGATTATAGCCCGTCTTGAGGACCTGAAGACAAGATATAGTCTGTCCAAGCCGCGATGGAGAATGTGTGGACGGGGGCGGATAAGTGAGGTTCGACTCTCGAAGTTAACATGAGCTATGGGAAGGGAATGAGCTAGTAAGTCAGACGTTGTCTACTCCTGTACCAACCTGTGTATAATCAAGAACCCTCTGCAGCACTCACCAATACGAAGAACACTTGTTTCCCTCAAGGAGTACCGGATCAACCGGGCTGTGGTGGGTATGTGGGCCTGCGGGCCGCTCCAAGCAACAGCCTGGTGGACCAAACTCTCACAAGTCTGGCCGTAGGCCGGGCTTGGGGAGTAGAAGAACTCCCAGAACCCCATCAACCAGGTATCAACCAGGTATCAACCTGCTATATTGCTCATCCCTTCAATAAAACAAAAATAACAGTCGAATTACTGGAGACGTTTGGGCAGGGTTTAAACCTTGTTCTTATGGGCCATAAGAATAAGGTAATATTCTTATCATGAATTCTTATTCTTGACTGCAAGTGACAGTCAGGTTCAAGTGATCTTTCCTACACGAGATGCATCGAGCTGTAACCTGTCACAATACAAGCTACTTGATATGCAACTTAACAGCTCCATCTCGCGTCAAGTAGACCTGTAACTTACCAGTAATAATACCACTGGAAATGCAAATAGATCGAAGAAATGTAAGGAAATACCCGTACGGGTGGTCAGGAAGTGGACTGCATGGAAAGAAGTAGAGGAAGCCACCTCCATCCACAGCATTAAGGGCAGATATGACAAAGAATTTGAACAGAGGAATAGTTAAATTATACCGCATCAGGTACAACAAGGCTAGTAGACGGGGCATAAAGAGCTATAGGTCTCGGTTCTCCGTAGTCAAGTGATATATTAGCACCACTAACACCACCTATACCACCACCTATACCATCACACCATTAACACACCTAACACTACCCGTACCACCACCACCACCACCACTACCACAATCATTCCTACAGTCATGTATTATTCTTTCTTGATAGCCATGAATGGATTACGTGGGCGTTGTCGGTGAGGAAAGCGTGCGTGTGTGGGCGGTTCAGAGAGCATGGGCGTGCGCACTGTAGGTGGTCTGAGATATGCGTTAGTGGCGTGGGTATGGGTATGCTGGGTGATGAGAGAGTGGGCGTTGTGGGCATTGGAACTGACTGACATGGACGTAGATAAGATATATTTAGTGACTGATCTAAGCCGTCATATGTTTTCGATGTTTGTATCTAAACAATAAGCTATTTGTGTGATAAAGTTATCTCTGTATCTATTTCCTCCCCCTCCCCCTCTCAATGTCTTCATATTTTCTGTCTTCATCTTTCTGTCAATGTCTGCGCTATATATATATATATATATATATATATATATATATATATATATATATATATATATATATTTATATATCAAGAGCAGGTTACTGCTAACTCCTTGCTAGGAGACCTAGAGCGCTCCCTTCCAATAGCTCATGATAAGCCTTACTCTACTAATTTCCGTGGAACACAAGCCGCCTGATGGTTTACAACCAGGTTCTTCTGAGTAAACAGGCAAAGATCGGTGTTCATTCAACCCCCTTCCACCCCTCCCTCAATCCCCTCCCTCAATCCCCCTCCCTCCCTCTCCCTCCCCACACTATCTGCCCCGACATTGCAGGGTATCGTGTAACAAGGCCATCAGCGCGTGACAACTGCCGTCCCAGAGTCCTCCGCCACATTATTCACATAACTTATGGCAGTTTTTTTTTATTTTAAGCCGAAAGAAATCTGTTAAAATTGTTTCGAGACGAGAGAGAGAGAAAGCCACGAGTCAGGCAATGGGCGTAAATACGAGGCTCTGGCCCGCAACGCGTTATATAAACGTGATGTGGAGCACTTACACGAGACATTAGAAATATGTGTAGAGTAATAAACCCCCACATTGTTTGAGTTAGGAAAATACTGTCATATATACTGTTCTTAAAAGATTTTGCACCCGTAAGATAACGTAAGTTTTTAAGGGTTGACAAATGTTAATCTTGCTTGAGAAGCTGTTCACTTGAGACAGCTAAGCACTTGTACCCAGTTGCTTGTGGGTACAAGTGACAGGATGAACAACCCAGCGGGTTTTCTTCTTATTGGGGGGTGTTGTACATGCTGCTATGGCGATGTGACCGCTCACAGGACGGGTGGCGCTGCCCAATAAACTCGCCCCACGGGGCAAAGTTGAAAATTATATTACCGAGATGTGGTTGATCCATATTTCAGTCCACCTTCCCTTACATTAGATACATGTCACAGTGTATCCAAGATGGGTCACCACACGATTTTAAAACCTACTTAACCTTACCCAACCTAACCGAGCCAAGAAGCTACGTCATCGCTTCTGTTTAAACTAGCCCAACGTAATCAAACCCAACCTAACTCACCCCAGCTCAACGAAAGAGAGGTGGTCAAATGTTGTTTTATCATAAACGGTGTGCATGAGGTTATCTTAAGGTTATCTTAAGATGATTTCGGGGCTTAGTGTCCTCTCGGCCCGGTCTCCAGGCCTCCACCCCGCAGGAAGCAGCCCCTGACAGCTGACTAATTCCAGGTACCTATTTACTGCTATGTAAAAGGAGCATCAGAGTGAAAGAAACTGCCCATTGTTTCTCGCCGGCGCCCGGGATCGAACCCGGGACCACAGGATCACGCGTCCAGTGTTCTGTCCGCTCAGCCACCGGCTCCCATGTGAGATACAGCCACACACTTCCCATGAGGTGTGTGAAGTCCCCTGTCATTGCTATCCTCATACACATATGAGGACACACACATATATAGTCATATGCTAACACCGGTCATGAGCATATAGTCATATGCTAACACCGGTCATGAGCATATAGTCATATGCTAACACCGGTCATGAGCATATAGTCATATGCTAACACCGGTCATGAGCATATAGTCATATGCTAACACCGGTCATGAGCATATAGTCATATGCTAACACCGGTCATGAGCATATAGTCATATGCTAACACCGGTCATGAGCATATAGTCATATGCTAACACCGGTCATGAGCATATAGTCATATGCTAACACCGGTCATGAGCATATAGTCATATGCTAACACCGGTCATGAGCATATAGTCATATGCTAACACCGGTCATGAGCATATAGTCATATGCTAACACCGGTCATGAGCATATAGTCATATGCTAACACCGGTCATGAGCATATAGTCATATGCTAACACCGGTCATGAGCATATAGTCATATGCTAACACCGGTCATGAGCATATAGTCATATGCTAACACCGGTCATGAGCATATAGTCATATGCTAACACCGGTCATGAGCATATAGTCATATGCTAACACCGGTCATGAGCATATAGTCATATGCTAACACCGGTCATGAGCATATAGTCATATGCTAACACCGGTCATGAGCATATAGTCATATGCTAACACCGGTCATGAGCATATAGTCATATGCTAACACCGGTCATGAGCATATAGTCATATGCTAACACCGGTCATGAGCATATAGTCATATGCTAACACCGGTCATGAGCATATAGTCATATGCTAACACCGGTCATGAGCATATAGTCATATGCTAACACCGGTCATGAGCATATAGTCATATGCTAACACCGGTCATGAGCATATAGTCATATGCTAACACCGGTCATGAGCATATAGTCATATGCTAACACCGGTCATGAGCATATAGTCATATGCTAACACCGGTCATGAGCATATAGTCATATGCTAACACCGGTCATGAGCATATAGTCATATGCTCATGGACCGGACGTGTTATTTTGATGTTGGTAATTGTTGAGAGACTTATGGGACTAAACAATAGATTGTCTCTCTGAGTGTGCTGTTGACCCCTACTGGGTCATAGCCCACTGGGACCCCTGTGACCCCCTCCAGGGATGTGTTTAGGGATACCCTGAACTCTATGTTATCTCAAATCTCTGATCTTTAGCTGGCAGGGTTTACCAGAAGCTTACTTTAGTAGTTTTCTTCCAGCAACAAAATCGTAAATGAACTTCATTCACCTTTTGTGGTAGAATTCTCATTACGTCGGCTAGAAGCGCAAGTTTTTATATGCAAATGAGATCTCAGTGCTGGAGTTTATTAACTTTTTTTAACAGTTACTCTCTAATCTCGGTGACGTAGACGTAACTCGTTTATGCAAATGAGGTTAGGTCGACGTCCTGGGGACTACCCAATACCAGATTTTTGGGACTACCAAAAAGCCTTTGATTCAGTACTTCACCAGTGATTATTACACAAAGTCGATAGGCGAGCGGGAGAAAGCTGAGAAGCTCTAACATGGATAAAGAATTACCTAACAGACAGGAGGTCTGTCACAACAACCAAGCCACCAAGGCTAGAGTAGTCACCAGGCCACCAAGGCTAGGGTAGTCACCAGGCCACCAAGGCTAGGGTAGTCACCTGGCCACCAAGGCTAGAGTAGTCACCTGGTCACCAAGGCTAGAGTAGTCACCTGGTCACCAAGGCTAGAGTAGTCACCAGGCCACCAAGGCTAGAGTAGTCACCAGGCCACCAAGGCTAGAGTAGTCACCTGGCCACCAAGGCTAGAGTAGTCACCTGGCCACCAAGGCTAGAGTAGTCACCTGGCCACCAAGGCTAGAGTAGTCACCTGGCCACCAAGGCTAGAGTAGTCACCAGGCCATCAAGGCTAGGGTAGTCACCAGGCCACCAAGGCTAGAGTAGTCACCAGGCCACCAAGGCTAGAGTAGTCACCTGGCCACCAAGGCTAGAGTAGTCACCAGGCCACCAAGGCTAGAGTAGTCACCAGGCCACCAAGGCTAGGGTAGTCACCAGGCCACCAAGGCTAGGGTAGTCACCAGGCCACCAAGGCTAGAGTAGTCACCAGGCCACCAAGGCTAGAGTAGTCACCTGGCCACCAAGGCTAGAGTAGTCACCAGGCCACCAAGGCTAGAGTAGTCACCTGGCCACCAAGGCTAGGGTAGTCACCTGGCCACCAAGGCTAGAGTAGTCACCTGGCCACCAAGGCTAGAGTAGTCACCAGGCCACCAAGGCTAGGGTAGTCACCTGGCCACCAAGGCTAGGGTAGTCACCTGGCCACCAAGGCTAGAGTAGTCACCTGGCCACCAAGGCTAGAGTAGTCACCAGGCCACCAAGGCTAGAGTAGTCACCAGGCCACCAAGGCTAGGGTAGTCACCTGGCCACCAAGGCTAGGGTAGTCACCAGGCCACCAAGGCTAGAGTAGTCACCAGGCCACCAAGGCTAGAGTAGTCACCAGGCCACCAAGGCTAGAGTAGTCACCTGGCCACCAAGGCTAGAGTAGTCACCAGGCCACCAAGGCTAGGGTAGTCACCAGGCCACCAAGGCTAGGGTAGTCACCTGGCCACCAAGGCTAGGGTAGTCACCAGGCCACCAAGGCTAGGGTAGTCACCTGGCCACCAAGGCTAGGGTAGTCACCAGGCCACCAAGGCTAGAGTAGTCACCTGGCCACCAAGGCTAGAGTAGTCACCTGGCCACCAAGGCTAGAGTAGTCACCAGGCCACCAAGGCTAGAGTAGTCACCAGGCCACCAAGGCTAGGGTAGTCACCAGGCCACCAAGGCTAGGGTAGTCACCAGGCCACCAAGGCTAGGGTAGTCACCTGGCCACCAAGGCTAGGGTAGTCACCAGGCCACCAAGGCTAGAGTAGTCACCTGGCCACCAAGGCTAGAGTAGTCACCAGGCCACCAAGGCTAGGGTAGTCACCTGGCCACCAAGGCTAGGGTAGTCACCTGGCCACCAAGGCTAGAGTAGTCACCTGGCCACCAAGGCTAGGGTAGTCACCTAGCCACCAAGGCTAGGGTAGTCACCTGGCCACCAAGGCTATGGTAGTCACCAGGCCACCAAGGCTAGGGTAGTCACCAGGCCACCAAGGCTAGGGTAGTCACCAGGCCACCAAGGCTAGGGTAGTCACCAGGCCACCAAGGCTAGGGTAGTCACCTGGCCACCAAAGCTAGGGTAGTCACCTGGCCACCAAGGCTAGGGTAGTCACCTGGCCACCAAGGCTAGGGTAGTCACCTGGCCACCAAGGCTAGGGTAGTCACCTAGCCACCAAGGCTAGGGTAGTCACCTGGCCACCAAGGCTATGGTAGTCACCAGGCCACCAAGGCTAGGGTAGTCACCAGGCCACCAAGGCTAGGGTAGTCACCTGGCCACCAAAGCTAGGGTAGTCACCTGGCCACCAAGGCTAGGGTAGTCACCTGGCCACCAAGGCTAGGGTAGTCACCTGGCCACCAAGGCTAGGGTAGTCACCAGGCCACCAAGGCTAGGGTAGTCAGTCAACAACCAAGCCACCAAGGCTATATCTTGAGGTTATCTTGAGATGATTTCGGGGCTTTTTAGTGTCCCCGCGGCCCGGTCCTCGGCCAGGCCTCCACCCCCAGGAAGCAGCGCGTGACAGCTGACTAACACCCAGGTACCTATTTTACTGCAAGGTAACAGGGGCATAGGGTGAAAGAAACTCTGCCTAATGTTTCTCGCCGGCGCCTGGGATCGAACCCAGGACCACAGGATCACAAGTCCAACGTGCTGTCCGCTCGGCCGACCGGCTCCCTCGGCTAGGGTGGAGCTACGTCATATATACTAGGGTGGAGTTACGACTTACGTCTACTCAGTCGTAGACGTAAGATCTGTATCCATGGAGGACGTAAGATCTTTTGATGTCTGTGGAGGACAGAAAAAAACGTGGATGAATGTTGGTTAACATCTTCAAAACATTCAAATTTCCACTTGCAGGCGAGCTCTCGTCAACCCACTCCAGTATATATGTTTAACAGATCTAACCCTGTCCTGTAGAATGCCGTGAGCAACAGCATCCAATAGTCTGGTTGATCAGACCACCAACCAGGAGGCCTGGTCAGAGACCGGGCCGCAGGGACGTTGATTCTCGGAATCATCACAAGGTAGGAAGGCAGGTAGGTAGGTGGTTAGTAGCATAGATGAATGGCCCATGTCTCTTGTAAAAAAAAAATGTTTACATCTGAGAGCTAGCTGAAGGCGCCAAAGTTTGTGAACGTCAAGCCTTGTTTGGTCATGTTAGAGTTGGTGTTTACGCAAACTGTTATTGTTAGTGTGTGGCGCCCCTAACACGCACGTCTGTCTAGGCGCCTCAACTGTCACTCATGTTTACAAGTGGGCCGCTAAAATTACCGAGAATCTCCTCTGGTTTTATTTTAGACTTGAGGCCTATCAGCCTCTGGAGGATTATTAACACCGTCAAAAGTCCTTTAACTTACCACCCAACACGTCTGGGTGTTGGACTTAAAAACTCTCCAGAGGTTGATAGGCCTTAAGACCAACATAATAGATTACTCACCAGCCACGAAGTATACTTTAGTCCTGATATTTGTCCAAGAGACAAAAGTAAACTATCAGTATACACCATAAACTCTCAGTGTACAGTATATACAAGAGGGAAATGGGGAGGACTATCCAAATACGGTTCCTATTTAACATCGTCTCATTGTTTATTATTAAGTTAACTTGAGTGGCGGAAAATGTCTGTGAAATATTTATATACAATTTAATTTTTTTTTAACCTTTATTTATTTGTGTATTCAGCTTTCATATTTTTTTGGTCCGAAAGATGAGTTTGTTGGGCAGTGTTACTCGTCCTGTGAGTGAACACACCGATATACTGTAGTGACAATACTGACCAGCGCCACTCATCCTGTGAGTGGACACACCGCCATAGCGACAGTATTGGGCAGCGTCACTCATCCTGTGAGTGGACACACCGCCATAGCGACAGTATTGGGCAGCGTCACTCATCCTGTGAATGGACACACCGCCATAGCGACAGTATTGGGCACAGTCACTCATCCTGTGAGTGAACACACCGCCATAGTGACAGTATTGGGCAGCGTCACTCATCCTGTGAGTGGACACACCGCCATAGTGACAGTATTGGGCAGCGTCACTCATCCTGTGAGTGAACACACCGCCATAGTGACAGTATTGGGCAGCGTCACTCATCCTGTGAGTGAACACACCGCCATAGTGACAGTATTGGGCAGCGTCACTCATCCTGTGAGTGGACACACCGCCATAGCGACAGTATTGGGCAGCGTCACTCATCCTGTGAGTGAACACACCGCCATAGTGACAGTATTGGGCACAGTCACTCATCCTGTGAGTGAACACACCGCCATAGCGACAGTATTGGGCAGCGTCACTCATCCTGTTAGTGAACACATCGCCATAGTGACAGTATTGGGCACAGTCACTCATCCTGTGAGTGGACACACCGCCATATTGACAGTATTGGGCAGCGCCACTCACCCTGTGAGTGGACACACCGCCATAGTGACAATATTGGGCAGCGCCACTCATCCTGTGAGTGAACACACCGTCATAGTGACAATATTGGGCAGCGTCACTCATCCTGTGAGTGAACACACCGTCATAGTGACAGTATTGGGCACAGTCACTCATCCTGTGAGTGGACACTCGCCATAGTGACAGTATTGGGCAGCGTCACTCATCCTGTGAGTGGACACACCGCCATAGTGACAGTATTGGGCAGCGTCACTCATCCTGTGAGTGGACACACCGCCATAGTGACAGTATTGGGCACAGTCACTCATCCTGTGAGTGAACACACCGCCATAGTGACAGTATTGGGCACAGTCACTCATCCTGTGAGTGGACACACCGCCATAGTGACAGTATTGGGCAGCGTCACTCATCCTGTGAGTGGACACACCGCCATAGTGACAGTATTGGGCACAGTCACTCATCCTGTGAGTGGACACACCGCCATAGTGACAGTATTGGGCACAGTCACTCATCCTGTGAGTGAACACACCGCCATATTGACAGTATTGGGCACAGTCACTCATCCTGTGAGTGGACACACCGCCATAGTGACAGTATTGGGCACAGTCACTCATCCTGTGAGTGAACACACCGCCATAGTGACAGTATTGGGCACAGTCACTCATCCTGTGAGTGGACACACCGCCATAGTGACAGTATTGGGCAGCGTCACTCATCCTGTGAGTGGACACACCGCCATAGTGACAGTATTGGGCACAGTCACTCATCCTGTGAGTGGACACACCGCCATAGTGACAGTATTGGGCACAGTCACTCATCCTGTGAGTGAACACACCGCCATATTGACAGTATTGGGCACAGTCACTCATCCTGTGAGTGGACACACCGCCATAGTGACAGTATTGGGCAGCGTCACTCATCCTGTGAGTGGACACACCGCCATAGCAGGATGAACAACGCCCTACAATAGGTAGAAAAAATCCTCATAGCTCTGAAGGGCTCGTAACATGTTTAGTAAATACAAACTAAGCTATCGTGATGCAGATAAGAGGTACACACCTCGTAAGTGAGTAACGGCCCGGGTCAACAGCTGTGGCATGTAACCCCTTGTGTACAGATTTCAAATTATTTGCAGTCTATTTATTTGTATTTGTCTCTTGTGGCGTAGTGGTAATACACTCGCCCTGCTCTTGGAGAGCAATTTGGGCTGGTTCGAGGATTTGGGCCACTGAGGATTGACTGGGCACCAATCGACAACTGTTTGTCCTGATTGTTAATCGATTGACGGGTCTTGTTCCAGGGAAAACTAGTAGGAAAAAATTTATGAACTATGGTAAACAACTCGTCCTCTTAATAGGCCATAAAAACGTCGTACTAGAAAATGGAAGCGGTTCGCAAAAATTGGCATACTGTCCCGTTTTCTGTTTTGGGTCTTCTGGTAGGTTAGGATAAGGGCACTTTAGTACGACAGTTTCTTGACGTTGGGAAACCTTAAGAGGACGGGGCTGAAGGGAACGTTTTAAGCCCTCTGAAAGGAGGATTACAGGAGGGTACAGAAGTTGCTCTTGTACACATTTTCACATTTTCACAATTTAACAAAAAAGTATAAATTACAGAACTGCGGTTGTTTAAGCTTTCCTTAACTTT
>NC_091171.1:34293259-34470613 GCF_040958095.1 Procambarus clarkii
ATGAAGTCACGCTTGAGTCAGCGGGGAAGCAATCGCATCTAATCGTCGCTTTTCTGATAGGAGCCGAGGACTCACCCCTGGGATGGACCCGACTCCGCATAGCGACACGATTCTCCAATAAGCAGTTCAGACTCCATAGATCTTGACCAACAGCTAGCTCCAGCACGCACGCACGCACGCACACACACACACACACACACACACACACACACGCAACTATAACCACATCTACTACATATTAAGTATATGTAGTAGAAATAATAGAGAACAAATAAGTTGATTAGAAAGGCGGGGTCCAAGAGCTAATAGCTCCATTCTGCAGATACAAATAGTAAACACACACACACACATCCACACACACACACACATATACACACGTCATAAAAAACGTTATTACGTTGTTAGAACGTATAAATAACGATGTATTTCCATCATGTGTTCCCTGGGAGCAGGTAATTAGTACAGTAAGAGCCAGAGCGGGTGATATAATTACTTCATAGCTAACCCCGAGGTTCTAAATTTATCTTTAGATAAACTCGGGATCTTAGACATAGAGCTTAGCTACAAGTCTATGATCCCGGGGAACACAGGCACGTAACTAGACAAGCTCTCACTGCTTTGAAAAGTGAAACATTGATAAACACCTCCAAAGGATGGATACATGATGGACAGGTCTGCGAGGCGTACGTCTGATTGCAAGGAGCTGTGTCTTACAGCCAGATGGCCTGGCCAGAAACCGGGTCGTGGGGGCAATGATCCCCGGAACCAGCATAAGGTTATACGATACTGGCTATCTAAGAACGGCCGCCCTTGTTAAATAGGTAAGTTGGTGCTGATTAGTATATTGACCTTTACCTGATAACAGGCCAATGGTGTTGACACATGTGACGGGTCTAATAGTTCCACACATTACAGCACTCGCCTAACTCCCAGGTATACCTATTTATTGTTAGGTGAACAGAGGCATCAGGTGTTGGGTCCCCCGAGGCCAACTGCATGATGACCTTCCTGGATGCAACCTAACAATACTTGTCTAACTCCTTGGTATACCACCAAGGTATACTAGGTATGCTAGGTGAACAGAGGCATCAGGTAAAAGGAAACTTACCCAACCATTTCTGTCCATCAAAACGTTTCTACTGTTTTTGTTGAGGCCAGGACAGCTGGACGACGATGTTGGGAAGGAAAGCGCCGAAGGACAGCTGGAAAAATCTCTTGTAAAAGCGGACTAAATCAACATGAACTGAAACGCTGCTGTCACGGTGACTTTGTAGCTTAATGCTGCCATGTTTAACCAGAAACGTCCCCGTGGCGGAGTGGTTCCACACTCGCTCCACGCCTCGCCACCGGGTTCTTGCCCTGGGTAGGGAGGGTCGACTGGTCACCAATCCTATAGCGTCCCTGTTCAGCAGAGGACCGGGTGTATTTGGCGTCTTGTTATATGGTTGGCTTCGTTCTCGACTCATTGCTGTGGCTCAGCAACGCACATGCGTTACTGAAAACTCTGAAAAAAATGTCCATTTTCTGCCATCACTGGGGATCGAACCCAGACCCTAGGATTACGAGTCCAGAGCACTGTCCACACAGCTATCAGGCCCCCCATGTGTGTATGTGTGTGTGTGTGTTAGTGTGTACTCACCTAGTTGTGCTTGCGGGGATTAAGCTCTGGCTCTTTGGTCCCGCCTCTCAACCGTAAATCAGCTGGTGTACAGGTTCCTGAGCCTATTGGGCTCTATCATATCTACACTTGAAACTGTGTATGTGTGTGTGTGTGTGTGTGTATGTGTGTGTGTGTGTGTGTGTGGTGTGTGTGTGTGTGTGTGTGTGTGTATGTGTGTGTGTGTGTGTGTGTGTGTGTGTGTGTGTGTATGTGTGTGTGTGTGTGTGTGTGTGTGTGTGTGTGTGTGTGTGTGTGTGTGTGTGTGTGTGTGTACTCACCTAATTGTGCTTGCGGGGGTTGAGCTCTGGCTCTTTGGTCCCGCCTCTCAACCGTCAATCAACTGGTGTACAGATTCCTGAGCCTATTGGGCTCTATCATATCTACATTTGAAACTGTGTATGGAGTCAGCCTCCACCACATCACTTCCTAATGCATTCCATTTACTAACTACTCTGACACTGAAAAAGTTCTTTCTAACGTCTCTGTGGCTCATTTGGGTACTCAGCTTCCACCTGTGTCCCCTTGTTCGCGTCCCACCAGTGTTGAATAGTTCATCCTTGTTTACCCGGTCGATTCCCCTGAGGATTTTGTAGGTTGTGATTATGTCCCCCATTACTCTTCTGTCTTCCAGTGTCGTAAGGTGCATTTCCCGCAGCCTTTCCTCATAACTCATGCCTCTTAGTTCTGGGACTAGTCTAGTAGCATACCTTTGGACTTTTTCCAGCTTCGTCTTGTGCTTGACAAGGTACGGGCTCCATGCTGGGGCCGCATACTCCAGTGTGTGTGTGTGTGTGTATGTGTGTGTGTGTGTGTATGTGTGTGTGTGTGTGTGTGTGTGTGGTGTGTGTGTGTGTGTGTGTGTGTGTGTGTGTGTGTGTGTGTGTGTGTGTGTGTGTGTGTGTGTGTGTGTGTGTGTGTGTGTGTGTGTATGTGTGTGTGTGTGTAAGTGCGACTCGCAAAAGTGACGTTCTGTTCCGTTTTCTATATGAGTCGTCCGGCGTACGCGCAGAGGTTATAAGAGGACACTTTAAAATAACGTTTTTCATAACATTTTGAAACTTTATGAGAATTTCCTGCCCACCTAACCTATCAGAGGACCCTTAACTTACTGTTGTTGAAAAAAGAAATCACAAATTTATTTTCGTTTTTTTATTCATTTTCAAATTACGTTCAAATTCGGCCATACGGGCAAACGGTCAAAAGCGACGTTCTTCTTAAGAGGACAGGTTGCTGAAACAACAACAACACATGTATACCAATACACATGTATACACTGATCATTTTATGCGACAAATCCACAGAGAAATATGAAAGAAAGTGAACGTTTCGGCCTGTTAAAGCTTTTGTCAACACCAGACTCACGAAGAAGGGTCTGGTGTTGACAAAAGCTTTAACAGGCCGAAACTTTCACTTTCACCAAGTGCTTAATGATGCCCTCACACTCGACAGGGTAACTGGAAGGAGATTATTATTGTAAACAAATATTTTTAAAAATAATAATTTAGTCAAATTATTACGCAAATTTAAAAAAATGTTGGAAGATAAATTTGTATATTATTTTACTAATATGGTTTATTGATACTCTTCCTGTAAATGGCTTCTGCGCCAAAATGCAAAATTTACAGCAGCAGAAGCACTAAACCGTAATTTGTAAGCATTGATGAAAATGAGTTGATGAGTTGAAGCCTCAGGTTGATGAAATTCAAGCTTTTATGGGCTCCGGGGTGTATAGAGTGAGTCGTCATATTAATTAAGCTAGGAAGAGCCTTATTGAAGTATTATATAAACTAGGAGTTGAAATAATGATAGGAGCATCATAGCATTATATCAACTAGAAAGAGCCTCATCACAGCTTCGTCAACGCGATGAAGCCTCATCACAGCTTCGTCAACGCGATGAAGCCTCATCACAGCTTCGTCAACGAGATGAAGCCTCATCACAGCATCGTCAACGAAATGAAGCCTCATAATTTCGTCAACGAGATGAAGCCTCATCACAGCATCGTCAACGCGATGAAGCCTCATCACAGCTTCGTCAACAAGATGAAGCCTCATCACAGCATCGTCAACGAAATGAAGCCTCATAATTTCGTCAACAAGATGAAGCCTCATCACAGCTTCGTCAACGCGATGAAGCCTCATCACAGCATTATACAACAAAAAGGCTCCTCACAATGGAAATTATATGCCAACCAGACAACCCGTCCTCTTAAAAATAACGTCACTTTTGGCTCGTATGCGCGATATGGCCAAATTTGGACGTAATTTGAAATGAAATCGACTCACAAAAGTGACGTTCTGTTCCGTTTTCTATTTGAGTCGTCCGGCGTACGCGCGGAGGTTATAAGAGGACACTTTAATTTCACGTTTTTCATACCGTTTTGAAACTTTATGAGAATTTCCTGCCCACCTAACCTATCAGAGGACCCTTAACTTACTGTTGTTGAAAAAAAAAATCCCAAATTTATTTTCATTTTTTTTTCATTTTCAAATTACGTCCAAATTCGGCCATACGGGCAAACGGCCAAAAGCGACGTTCTTTTTAAGAGGACAGGTTGGGTAAGCAGGCTTACGTAGCCTCCGGACAACAATACCAAGAAAGCGGACCCAAGGAGCGTGCTCCCGGAGCACCAAACAGCACCAGCATTGAATTGATGACCATTGGACACCGTCGCCCTGGTGTTTGGTTCCTGGTGGACGGTGGACGGTGGAGCGTGTCTCTTCCTCCGGTCCGACCCGGAGACAGTAGTAAGCTGAGCGTCACTTGTAAACATCCTAGACTGGTCGCATGGTTAATGTATGGGGTCACCCCACCACCATGCCGGAATTGGTGTAGACGAGGATTAAGAGGGGCCCCTCATCCATAATCATAGCTTTGTCATAGACGAGGAAGGGGGGCCTCATCCGTAATGATAGCTTTGGAATAGACGAGGAAGGGGGCCCTCATCCGTAATGATAGCTTTAGAATAGACACGGAAGGGGGGGGGGGACCTCATCCGTAATGATAGCTTTGGAATAGACGAGGAAGGGGGCCCCTCATCTATAACGATGGCCTTGTCAGAGACACGTGCAAGGATCCTCATCTTCACTGCTATCGTAGTCACAGTAACTTGCAGGAATAATCATTCTTCACTGGGTATAATAATGCTTTTGAAGGATGCTACATTTAAACCGGTCTTGCAAATTATATTTTTAATAGCCATTTTATGCAACTTTGAAGGCAGTCTCACTAATAATTCTTGTTTAATCAAGTGATGTTTTATAACTCCTATAAGGAAGCTTAGAACTTTGACTTTGCAAAAATCTGGCTCGTCTTACTAGTTTTCCCCTGGAATGAAAACCTCCCATCAGTTTGCAACCAAGTCCCCAATTACTGCTGGGTGAAGAGGGCCGAACAGTTAAAGATTGGTGGCCAGTCTGCCATCCATGGATAGGGTTCGAACCCAGTTAAATCGTTCGTGAGGCGCGAGACGTGTGTGTTACCATCTCTTTCACAGTTTAGCTGAAGATTCATGACCCAATTATGAGTCACGATAGGAATAATACCTGCCGGGTCCTGGAGCACCCGCCCACACGGCTGGCTGGCCACACAGCTGGCCACCACCCACACGGCTGGCCGCCCACACAGCTGGCCGCCCACACAGCTGGCCGCCCACACCAGCCGGTTCCAGGGCTAAAACATTACTGCTACCGGCACACACACATGACAGCCTCGTGAACGTGTACAACTCTCATTCATCAATTATAATGCTTATCATTACGTCGAATCCTTGTATAAAACGGTGACCCATTGGCTTGTATAATGAAGGTCCGGGTCTAACTACCTGGTGGTAGGTAAATGGCCGCCAGAACACGACACATGACCTCTCAGCCCTCAGCCCCGCCAACCTCACTAACTGCACTAACACTTCACGCAGTGTTAAAGCATTTAATGGTAATAACTGACGAATGGGGATTCAGCGGAGGCAATAACGATGAAGGCTGTCATAGAGTGGCAGCTGGGTGCCATATAATGGTTCAAGAAGCAGGCACCGAGTGGCAGCTTGGGTGCCTGCTGTCATGCTTGACATATGGCAGCTGTCAGCGCGATAACCATAATCAAATATTTGTGGACTAATGATATTGATTGGAAGGTAAATTACACGTGTGCCGGAGCATTAAGCTTTCAGGATAGAATGGCGCAGTGTGCTCATAACCAAATGGGCCTGGGTTCGATTCCCGCGTCGGAAGAGACTTTGATTCACGCTACTTTTCACCTGATGCATCTGTACACCTAAATATCTGGGAGTAAAACAAATGTTGTGAGCCTGAGGAAGGTCAATATAGTTAGCCAGGAGCAGAAGTTCTCATATTTGTATGTTTGATTCGACCTTTTCCAACCGCGTCCTCACCTGTGGACCCCTCTACAGCCGCGTCCTCACCTGTGGACCCCTCTACAGCCGCGTCCTCACCTGTGGACCCCTCTACAGCCGCGTCCTCACCTGTGGACCCCCCTACAGCCGCGTCCTCACCTGTGGACCCCCCTACAGCCGCGTCCTCACCTGTGGACCCCCCTACAGCCGCGTCCTCACCTGTGGACCCCTCTACAGCCGCGTCCTCACCTGTGGACCCCCCTACAGCCGCGTCCTCACCTGTGGACCCCCCTACAGCCGCGTCCTCACCTGAGGACCCCTCTACAGCCTCGTCCTCACCTGAGGACCCCTCTACAGCCTCGTCCTCACCTGTGGACCCCTCTACAGCCGCGTCCTCACCTGAGGACCCCTCTACAGCCGCGTCCTCACCTGTGGACCCCCCAACAGCCGCGTCCTCACCTGTGGACCCCCCTACAGCCGCGTCCTCACCTGTGGACCCCTCTACAGCCGCGTCCTCACCTGTGGACCCCTCTACAGCCGCGTCCTCACCTGTGGACCCCCCTACAGCCGCGTCCTCACCTGTGGACCCCTCTACAGCCGCGTCCTCACCTGTGGACCCCTCTACAGCCGCGTCCTCACCTGTGGACCCCTCTACAGCCGCGTCCTCACCTGTGGACCCCTCTACAGCCGCGTCCTCACCTGTGGACCCCTCTACAGCCGCGTCCTCACCTGTGGACCCCCCTACAGCCGCGTCCTCACCTGTGGACCCCCCTACAGCCTCGTCCTCACCTGTGGACCCCCCTACAGCCTCGTTCTCACCTGTGGACACCCCCCATCCCCTACAGACCATTGTTATTCTTAGTAAAAACTTGAAGTAGAATGGTGGCAAAAGAACTTTAACATACTCATAAGTAGTTATTATATTGTTAGAGGATGGTACCATATTATATATACATATATATATATATATATATATATATATATATATATATATATTATATATATATATTATATATATATAATATATATATATATATTATATATATATAATATATATAATATATATACATATATATATATATATATATATATATATGTATATATAATATGGTACCATCCTCTAACAATATAATAACTACTTATGAGTATGTTAAAGTTCTTTTGCCACCATTCTACTTCAAGTTTTTACTAAGAATAACAATGGTTATTATATATATTATAATAACCATATATTATAATATATATATATATATTATATATATATATATATATATATATATATATATATATATATATATATATATATATATATATATATATATATATATATACACGATCACAAAACACTGATCATTTTATGCGAAAAATCCACAGAGAAATATGAAAGAAAGCGAACGTTTCGGCCTGTTAAAGATTTTGTCAACACCAGACTCATGAAGCTTCATGAGTCTGGTGTTGACAAAAGCTTTAACAGGCCGAAACGTTCACTTTCTTTCATATTTCTCTGTGGATTTTTCGCATAAAATGATCAGTGTTTTGTGATCGTCAATTGCATATATATATATATATATATATATATATATATATATATATATATATATATATTTATATAAACCCTAGAAGGGGTACCACCTCTGGTGCAACTGTAGGGACCCATAGCCTCGGAGAAGAAAATAAAGAGTACTCAGAGAAGACCTATATATATATTGCCAAGGACCACTTGACATTTCTCCATGAGTTCAAAGGTTAATATCCATTGGTCTATGGGGGTAACTAGGTTACACCTGATGCAACTGTTCATCTGGCTGTACAACAGGTACCCCCGGAGCTAGGCAACTGTTGTGGACTGCTTCCTGGGGGAAGGTCAGCCGTCTTCCTAGGGCGACCTTACTGAATGTCTTCTTTTTGGACCCTGACAATGAGAAACCATTTCTGGGGAATGAACTCGTCAAGTAGGTAATATTTCCTACTGCACACCATCCTCTGACCTTGGGATATGATGGGTCAATGTTCGTTTGGGGTCGTAGTAGCGGAAATGATAAAATCATCAATCAGTTGTCTTTTATAAGAACAAAATGTCCCGAAAGATGAATTTACGATGTTATTAATGTATACTTATATATTTCTTCTTTTAGGGCACAATGTATATTGGAGTAAATGGAGTGTAGTGAGTTAGCCTTCTGCTATTTTTATCCTGACACCTGATACCCAGTTTCTGCGATAGTGTTGTCAGCATATAATCTTAGCACAGACGGAGGGGCCTTCCTTTGTGTAGAGAAAGATGACGATTGTTAAACACACAGCTCACAGTCCCTTCCTCCCATCTCCTTCCTTACCTTTAATCTACCTCCATCTCTCACTCCATCACCCTCTTTACCTTCCTCCCTCCCTCCCTCTTGCCCATTCACGTGTAATATTACACCTGGGAGGAACTTATCAACCACAGCAGTAGGTCAAGGCTGGAGAGGTCAACCAAGTAGGTCCTGGTTGGTGGTAAAGGCTGCAATAACACTTTACCAATTAAATTTGTAATAAAACTCCCAAGACTGGAGATCCTTCCAGAAATAAGGAGACAAACGGAGTCCCCGACACCAAGTGACACACTCCCCCTGGCACCGTGTGGCCCCTGGCACCGTGGGCCCCTGGCACCGTGTGGACCCCGGCACCGTGTGGCCCCCGGCACCGTGTGGCCCCTGGCACCGTGTGGCCCCTGGCACCGTGTGGCCCCTGGCACCGTGTGGGCCCCCGGCACCGTGTGGCCCCCGGCACCGTGTGGCCCCTGGCACCGTGTGGCCCCCGGCCCCGTGTGGCCCCTGGCACCGTGTGGCCCCCGGCACCGTGGCCCACGGCACCGTGGCCCACGACATTGTGGCCCCCAACACTGTGTTGCCGCGCCAATTTTTCTGTATAATGAGAGTCATCAAGAATAATGGAAGACGTGGCACAGGTGCACCACTTCCCACCAGGCTCTATTGTTGGAGCGGGGGGGGGGGGGGGGTAGAAGGAGGGGGATGGGATAGAGGTAAGGGGGGAAGGGTTAGAGATAGAGGGCAAGGATAGAGGGGAAGGGATAGAGTGGAAGGGAAGGGATAGAGGGGAAGGGAAGGGAGAGAGAGAGAGAGAGAGAGAGAGAGAGAGAGAGAGAGAGAGAGAGAGAGAGAGAGAGAGAGAGAGAGAGAGAGAGAGAGAGAGAGAGAGAGAGAGAGAGAAAGGGGAGAGAGAGGGAAAGGGAGAGAGAGGGAAAGGGAGAGAGAGAGAGAGAAAGAGAGAGAGACAGAGAGAGAGAGAGAGAGAGAGAGAGAGAGAGAGAGAGAGAGAGAGAGAGAGAGAGAGAGAGAGAGAGAGAGAGAGGGGGGGGGAAAGGGAGAGAGAGGGAGAGAGAGAGAGAGAGAGAGAGAGAGAGAGAGAGAGAGAGAGAGAGAGAGAGAGAGAGAGAGAGAGAGAGAAAGGAATAGAGAGAGAGAGTAAGGAATAGAGAGAGGGGAAGGGATAGAGGGAGGGGGGAAGGGAAAGGATAAAGGAGGGGAATGGATGGATAGAGGGGTGGAGATAAAGGATAAATGTAATGGAAGGGATGGAAGTATAGATGGAGGAGAAGGGAAGAAAGGGCGGTATGGGATGGCTGAGGGTACTAGCCATCAACCCTTGTTGTGCTTCTGGTCTTATAACCTCAATTCTCTTGTTCGAATTCTGTGTCGAATTTGACCTTGGATAGAGGTCAATTTTATATATTTTGCTATTGCCCGGCGCCTTGTTCTTGAAACCTCTAATTGTCTTATGGACCTCTGCAAAGGTTATGTGTTTAATAAGGTGGCACTCATTGCCAATGTTGTTAAGGTGTATTGTTTGCGTCTGGAGTAGTGTTGCAGTTTGTGACCGACTTGAGTTGTAATTTCTCTTTCAATGATAGGACAAAAGTTTAAATTTTCTTCCGGGTTTATCTGTATATTTTTTTCACAGACCTTCTTTGAATTCCTGATCTTGTTGTCTGTACTCCTAGAGTTTATTTCCTGAGGCGTCTTTATTGTAGGGTGTTTCCTCAGCTCACATTCCCATCGGGGTTTATATTTTTTTCCAGACTGCTCCTGGGTTTTTGTAGTCGAGTTGAATTTGACTTACCAGGTATTTTTAAAATCCCATTTTTGGTATATTTTGTTTACAACAAAACTTGTAAGTGGATACACCGCCATAGCAGCATGTACAACACTCCCCAATATGAAGACACCCCGCTGGGTTGTTCATCCTTTCACTTGTACCCAGACACAGCTGGGACTTGCTTAACTGTCTCAGGTGAACAGCTTCTCAAACCAGTAGATTAACCCTTAAAATCTTAGGTTATATTCTTGAGGTTATCTTGAGATGATTTCGGGGCTTTAGTGTCCCCGCGGCCCGGTCCTCGACCAGGCCTCCACCCCCAGGAAGCAGCCCGTGACAGCTGACTAACTCCCAGGTACCTATTTACTGCTAGGTAACAGGGGCATTCAGGGTGAAAGAAACTTTGCCCAATTGTTTCTGCCTCGTGCGGGAATCGAACCCGCGCCACAGAATTACGAGTCCTGCGCGCTATCCACCAGGCTACGAGGCCCCTTTTGCGGGTGCAAATTAGGGAACTCTTTTTAATAGCAGCATATATTTTTAACAAATGGTATTTTCCTAACTCAAACAATATGGGGTTTATTATTCTGCACATATTTCTAATATCTTTCAGATATTCATATTCACCCTGAATATGAATATCAAGGCAGTGTCCGTCACTCTCATCACAGATTCTGCAACTCCGCTGCTCAACTGTTGTTTCCATTCCGAATCTCCATGGATATTTGTATCCAAGACAGATTCTTACTATTACTGATTCTCTCCCGCAGCCACCTCTTCGTCCATAATGATTGGAATTGCCAGCTGCAACCATGTTTTACCATCGTACAGATTTGCTGATTTGTGCTTCTATCCTTTCCTCAGTTACCTTGTCACGGTGATGTTGCCTGACAATACCTTACCTTGAGGTTACCTTGAGGTGCTTCCGGGGCTTAGCGTCCCCGCGGCCCGGTCGTCGACCAGGCCTCCTGGTTGCTGGACTGATCCCTAGCCTGCCTATTTTGTGCAACAGGTCGGTTTAGGATGATTCTTTCAAGCATCTTGCATGTGCATGACACGAGACTGCTAGTTCTGTAATTGCCAGGGTCACCGGGCTTCGGTATGGGAAAAAATATTGCATGTTTCCATTGCGCGGGCAACTCTCCACTTAGGAATGATATGTTAAAAAGGCAGAATAGTGGGTTCCTAGACACCTCACACAGTGCATTGAGTATGTCGTAGGTGACGCCATCTTCACCAGGTGCTGTACTTTTATCCTTATTTCCTGGGCTGTGATTGGTTGCCCATACTCGTCATCACTAGACTGTGCTCTTGTTATCCTAATTCTTCTGTCATTATGTCGGAGGAGCCTTTTCCTGCTAGCTTCTGCAGGAAGGAAGGAGGATGCTGCTGCATCACACTACTTCTGTATTAGTTTCTCAGCCTTTCCCTGGGGGTCTTTGTGAGCCGCAGGCTGAGTTCTGCTCTCCTTAGCTATCTGAATTTTTGCCTACGCTTGTCTTGCAGATGTTTATCTTCCAATAAAGCTAGTGAAGTCAAGCTATTGTCTTTCCCGCTCTTTAATCTTTTCTTCCCCTGACTAACTGACACACAGTTTTAAACAGCTCTTGGTTGCTTTCAGTGGGATGTCTCTGGTACTTTCTACTCCTACTTTCTACTACTGGAGTTATGATTGGTGGGAGTTTGGGACAGAAGGAGCGGTGCCTGAATGTTCGTGGTGGGGCGGGTGGGACACTGGGATTTGTTGGTCGGGGCGTTGGTGACGGGGCGCCTGGTGTGGTTCTTGGGCTGTATCTTGCTCTGGTTGGGCCCCGTTTGGATTCTGCAGTTCAGTTTTGGTCGCCGTGTCGTGAAATGGATGTGGGTTCACTTGAAGGTGTCCAGCGTGGGATGACTGGGTTGATTCCCCGAATTGGAAGTCTTTCGTGTGGGGAGGGATTGGCAAAGCTTGGGTTGCGTTCGCTGGAGGGGCGAAGAGTTGGGGGTGGCGTGATGGAGGTTTGCGGGTGGATGAATGGACATAGCGGGGGGCGATGTTGGTAGGGTGTTGAAGGTGTCGGCGCGGGATGGAGCGCGAAACAATGGGTATAAATTGGATGGGTTTCGATTTGGGACAGACTTGGATGGGTGCTGGTTCGGTGGCAGGGTTGTTGATTTGTGGGGCCGGTTGCCGCGTGGCGTGGTGGATGTGGGGTCCCTCGATTGTTTCGGGCGCGGGTTGGACAAGTATATGAGTGGGATTGGGTGGTTATAGATAGGAGCTGCCTCGTATGGGCCAATAGGCCTTCTGCAGTTACCTTGTTCTTATGTTCTTCTTCTTACTCATGCTCCTAGCATTTGCATTAAGCATCTTTATGTAATAGTTTTCAAACCACTTTATTTTCTTCTTCTGAGGGTTACTTCGCCCAGTCGTATGGCGCAGAACTCTAACACAGCTCCCGATTTGGTTAAGGTCATCAACAAATTTATCAATGTCTTCTGGGATTTGCTATTCCATGAACCAGTCACTCATCTTGTTTATGAAGGGAGGCCTTATATCTGGTCCAAGCGATAACCTTTTACTTTTATTTTGTCTCTTTCCTTCTCTTGCTCATGTCGACAGTTGTAATCAGTGCCCAGTGGTCACTACATAGACTGCGTATAATGTATGTACTGGCATCCGTGTCCTGTGTATTCAGCAGGAGAGCAATATTATGTCTGGTATTGCCACTGTGACCTTGTCTGCCATAAGTTGGGAAGTCTGGGCCCAGATGGGTTAGATTTCCGTTTCTTATCATAATGTGGATGGCTTCTCCTGCCTGGTTGTTTCTTCCGTGTCCCAGGGTTCTGTGTTTGGCGTACAGGTCTCTCAGGAAGTAGGCAGGTCTGTGCATACTGGTGAGTCTCACGATGTCGGCCAGGGGAAGGTAAGGTCGTCTTGGTAGTTGGTAACACGTTCCTATGATGATTGTACCTTTAGTTGTTTGGAGCTTAATTGCCAAGAAGTTTTCCTGAAAATTATCATAGTTTGTGTGGTTAATTTCTCCTAACAGCAATTACTGCTCCATCATTAGCCTGGTCAGCTCTGTTGACCTGGTAAGTTATGTAGTTGAATATCATTATCTTTTCTCTCATTCGCCCCCGCCCCCCCCACCCACCATGTCTGTTAATGAGGATTATATCCAGGTCTATGTCTCTATATGTTGCTGATTTCTGCAGCTCTGTACGGAGTCCAGCTTAGTACATTGTGTTGTATTATTCTGAATGACTGGATGGGTGTGTGGGAGAGACCTGTGATGGGTCTCTCCCACACAGTGGATTTTTTGGGGTCGGCGCGTATCCATTGTGTATTGTGTTCAACTTTTTGCTGCTTATCTGCTGGATGATTTGGGGAGTTTGGTTACAAGTTTGCAGATTATGTAGTCGTAGACCTGACGCATAGTGACGTCGGGAAGGGTGTATTGGAATTTTATTTGTTGAGTTTTTACACGCTCTTGAAGGGTCTTGCAGTTAACCTTGTGAGTCTTGTCTGTCGAAAAGAATTCGGTCTTGATTGAGTTTTTTTTCTTAATCTTGGGTCTTTGTGAGTCTACATCATTGTCTGTGAGTATGAGGTTAGCATTGATGTCCACTGCGTGTCCCCTGGTCCGCCTCAGTTACCTCATCGTTATTGGCTATTTGCTGTGTTTTCTGTGGTGCTTGTAGGTTTGTCGTCTCCCTCTGGGGGTCATTAGTGGTGGTTGCTCGTGTTGTTTATTTGTACTCCGACTCAATGAGGCTTTCTGCATTCGTGGGCCCTTGCCCTTGTTTGGGAGTTGGTACCATTTAAGGGAGTGCTGATAATGGTGCTGGCCACCAAGGCTTTTATGAAGTTAAGGGAGGGAGCATTGTCCGGCAAGTCCATTTCGGGAAGTCCATTACTTCTATACATTTCTCTAACCACGGGTCCAAATGATCCTGGCTTTGCTAAGTTGTCGCGGTGGGCATAGCTCATGCTGCTGCCCAGGATTTATTGTAGGTAGGGCACCAGTTACCTGCAAGGGTGTAGACTTGTCGGGCGAGAAGCGGTGTTATTGTAGAAGCAGTGGAGCGTAGTATGGCCGTTGGCACTACGGGCTCACCATAGCCCGTGCTACTTGGAACCTTTGGTTTCGAAGACCTGAACCTAAACCAACAACAGCAGCAAGGGTGTTTGCTGGGTTGTGTGAGGCCGTATTTGTCCACGCATTTGTTGTAGATATACTTGGGTCAGGAATGTTGGTCATAGTTTTCTTTTTGTTGATGGTGGAGATAGTGGAGAGGTTAGAGGGATGGGGGGGGTGAGAGGAGGGGGGTTGAGAGGAGGAGTGGAGGGGGGTTGAGGAGGAGGAGTGGAGGGGTTGAGAGGAGGAGTGGAGGGGTTGAGAGAGAGAGAGAGAGTGGGGGATGATAGAAAGGATGAAGAGGGGGTTTGGGGTGTGTTAACGGGGGAAGATCAGACAGTGGGGAGAGGGAGGGGTGTTCCCGTCCGTCACCTCGCCCCCTCCTGTTAAACAACAACCACTACACGCGTGTATTGGTCATCACGAGTCGTTAACGACTACGCAGTTCACTGCCCAGTGTCCCTACACACGACCTTACAGCTGCTCTCCCTCAGGTCTGGCGTGTGGGGGGTCTATTGGGGCGAGGTGTGAGGGGGAGAGGGCGAGGCGTGAGGGGGACTATTGGGGCGAGGCGTGAGGGAGGGAGAGGGCGAGGCGAGAAGGGGGAGACGGCGAGGCGTGAGGGAGAGAGGGCGAGGTGTGAGGGAGAGAGGGCGAGGCGTGAGGGAGAGAGGGCGAGGCGTGAGGGGGGGAAAGAGGGCGAGGTGTGAGGGGGAGAGATGACGAGGCGTGAGGGGAAGAGGGCGAGGCGTGAGGGGGAGAGGGAGAGAGAAGGCGAGGTGTGAGGGGAGAGGGCGAGGCGTGAGGGGGAGAGAGGGCGAGGTGTGAGGGGGGAGAGAGGGCGAGGTGTGAGGGGGGAGAGAGGGCGAGGTGTGAGGGGGGAGAGAGGGCGAGGTGTGAGGGGGAGAGAGGGCGAGGTGTGAGGAGGGAGAGAGGGCGAGGTTTGAGGGGGGAGAGAGGGCGAGGTGTGAGGGGGGAGAGAGGGCGAGGTGTGAGGGGGTAGAGATGGCGAGGCGTGAGGGGGGGGGACAGGGCGGAGTGTGAGGGGAAGAGAGAGGGCGAGGCGTGTGGGGAAGAGAGAGGGCGAGGCGTGACTGCAGAAACCGACTTTCAAGAACGAGAAAACATGGAATGACACGTTCAGAAAGGGGCCGGAGTGGAGTGGGGAAAGAGCATGAGGAAAAGGGGAAGAGGAAAAAGGAAAGAGGGAACAGATAAAAGAGAATAGGAAAATAGAGAATAGGAAAAAAAGAGATGGAGCGAAACTGGAAACAGGGGGAAAGGAGAAAAAGATATGAAGAGAGGGGATAAAGATATAAAGGGGGAAGAGAGAGAAAGTGAGGGGAAAGAGAGAGGGGGGGGGTTAAGATGAAAGATAACTTTAACCCCAGAAATGAAAGGGGTCCCGTGGTGGTGGATGGGGGGCGCGGAGGACCCCCCCTGCCGGAGTGTCGCTGCCTAAGGGCCATCAGAGAGGAGACGGCAGCTGAAGCGCGTGATTGACGAGTGAGAGACACGTGGACGAGAAGGGGGGGGGGGGAGGGAGGAAAGGCAGCCCCTTTCTCACCATTTGACATGCGTCGAATTTTAAGTGGTTTCTGCCTAGCCAGACGCATTCGTACCCACCTGACCTATCCTGGGCTGACGAACTACTGGAAGCGTCAGTAGTTTGGTCCTTTTCAGGAGGGGAACGGGGTCAGGGGGGGGAGAGGGGAGAGGGAGAAGGGGGAGGGAGGACTGAGCTAAACTCTGCTAAACATTAAAGTAACTAAGAAAACATGATCACGACATTGAAAATCCTTAATTGACACGGTATAGACATGATCAAATCGACACAGTTGGGACATGAACATGGGAATACTGTGGAAACTTAAACACTGGAATAAGTCATGGATATTATAAAAATTATTTTTAACATCAACATCTTAAAGTAAATTGGTTAATTATGAAAAAAAAAGTTGAAGCAAACTCCAACTTCAATTGGAGCTCTAACAGAGCCCAAACATACTCTACGTCGAGAGGCAGATCCCACACAGCCGGGACTCGAAGCATTTGCCCAACCACTGACGAAACCTATACATCTTTCCTCAACCCGTTCTTGCATACAAAGATCCAAGCTCGTTAATCCAGCCGCCTAACCCCCTATTTATGAATGAAAGGCGGTTTACACACTTCTCACAACCAACCCATCCTCGACTCAAGTCCATTACATCCAGCGGTCGACCCCGCAGGCGCCTTCATTAATTTTTACATGCTGTTCATTCAAAACGGGAATTTTCGCAAGTATAAATTAATATTATAATATATTAGCATATTGTGTATATATAGGCATAGGTTAGGTTAGGTGTTTAGGTTCTGTTGGCAATTATTTGTATTTGTAGTACGTGGGTGAAGCATTTATAGCGTTGTGATTCGAACAAAATTCGTCAGTGAAGCACTTGTTCCGGATATGTTCGAACGTCAGCAGTTGTGAGTCGTGTGTAAACCGCTTTTCATTCATAAACAGGAGGTTTGGCGGGTGGATGGAATCACTTTTGGATCTTTGTTTGGAGGACGGGCTGGATGACGACGGAACACTTCCGGAACAAGTGCTTTGCTCACGTCCTCTGTTCGAACCACAATTCTGTAAATGCTTCACCCACGTTTTTCAAATACAAATAATCGCCAACAAAACCTAAACACGTAGCCTAACCTACGCCTAAATATACATCGAATTTTTATGTATAATAATATTAATTTATATATAGCAACAAACCAAACTTTAATACACAGTATGTTCAAATTGATGAATGCGTCTAGGGAGGACGGCCGCTGCTTTAACCAGCCTAGCGTGAGAACGGGTTGCTTTCCTTAATCATGACATTATTGTTTACATTTATTAAACAGCTGGTGAGTTTCGCAAGACTACGAGGCTGTTTATAACAATCAACTTCTTGGATTGTAGAGTTTTATAGCCCACAAACTGTTTAATTAATTAATGTAAACAAAGCCGCCTTGGTCGTGTAAAGATGTATAGGTTTCTTAAGTGGATACGTTAATGCTCGATGATATCCTGGCCCTGGATATCATAATCCACCCCTGTATGTATAACTAGGTGAGTATATTACACACACACACACACACACACACACACACACATATATATATATATATATATATATATATATATATATATATATATATATATATATATATACACTGCAGGTGTATATATATACACACACACAAATATACACACACACTGCAGGTGTATATATACACACACACACTGCAGGTGTATATATACACTCACACTGCAGGTGTATATATATACACTCACACTGCAGGTGTGTATATACACACACTGCAGGTGTATATATACACACATAATGCTGGTGTACACACACACACACTGCTGGTGTACACACACACACACTGCTGGTGTACACACACACACACACACACACACACACACACACACACACACACACACACACACACACACACACACTGCTGGTGTACACACACACACACTGCTGGTGTACACACACACACACACACACACACACACACACACACACACACACACACACACACACACACACACACACACACACACACACACACTGCTACAAAGTGGGTGAAACAAGGGCAGACGCCGGGACTAACAGCCCCAAACAAGGGCAGACGCCGGGACTAACAGCCCCAAACAAGGGCAGACGCCGGGACTAACAGCCCCAAACAATGGCAGACGCCGGGACTAACAGCCCCAAACAATGGCAGACGCCGGGACTAACAGCCCCAAACAAGGGCAGACGCCGGGACTAACAGCCCCAAACAAGGGCAGACGCCGGGACTAACAGCCCCAAACAAGGGCAGACGCCGGGACTAACAGCCCCAAACAAGGGCAGACGCCGGGACTAACAGCCCCAAACAACAGCCGCAGGAATAATATAAATTTCCCCCTTATATAAAAGACCGCACCTTCATTTGTCACTATCTGATTGGAGCCATTCGTCAATGGCCCGTTATCTCCCTAATCTCTGGTGTGATACATCTGAACCATCCCGTTAGTGTTTGTTTGCCCTGCTACACTCCAAGATGTATTTTGCTTATATCTTTTCAACCGTTTGTGTTAGTTTGTAAAACTAGCTGTCGTTAGAAAGCTTTGAGTATATTGGTTAACTAATTTTGGGTCATTATTACCGGGTCTCAGTCATTTATGAGCAATGCTACACGTCCTCGTCTTGAATTACTAAGTTTTTAAACGAGTTACTATTGTGACATGTAACATTGTGTCACCCGGCGTCACATCCCATCCCATGGCTGGGTCCCCTCCCATCCCTCCCAGCAACGCCACCATCCCTCAGAATCAGAATTTCAAGTTTACGAAATAATTCCTGCACCATAAGTTTCCTTCGTCCCAACTTCTTCACGGTGTGTTAAATCTCTTTTTTCCCCCCCCCCATGTGAACACGGCTCCATAACTCACACTTTCTCACTATCATTATATATGGTGCCATACTCTTATAGTGCCTCCAAGGCTCCCCAAAAACTGGCTATGGTGCCTCTATGACCAACGAAACAGGATTCAACATTTCTCGAGAAATTGCAATATTGTGTGAACGCCGCTTTGTAATTTACCATCCGAATTGTATCTACAAAATCGTACAGAAACAGGAATAAGAACGGACCGTATCAGCGTAGATGATGTCTGTCCCCTCGGCGGTAATGGGTGACCTTACCTGTAATGGCAGGAAAGAGCATTATTCACAAGAACGTAAACTACACATGACCTATTTATCCACACGAGGCGGCTCTTATTTCTATCCAACCCAAATATATATATATATATATATATATATATATATATATATATATATATATATATATATATATATATATATGTGTGTGTGTGTGTCTGTGTGTGTATACACATGTATATTATTTATACCAACCCTCGAAACAATCCAGCGATCACGCTTTATTTATGCTCTGCTATTTATGCCTTTTATCACGCTTTATTTATGCTATTTATGTATGATCCAACGTACAGATCGATCGACGGATACAATAGATGGACGGACGGGTAGATTGACCGAACAGATGGTTGGATAGACGGATATAATAAATGAATAGATGTAGAAATAGATGGACAGATTGATGGCTCGACAGATGGTGGAGAGAGACTCCGGGTAACCCCGGGTACTCACCTTTCCCCCTTAGGCAAGGCCTACCTTGCCCAAGGTAGGCCTTGCCTACCCATTGTAGGCCAATTCAATCTGTGAATTGTGTAGGCCTACCTTATTTAGACGGATGACGGCGCTGGAACACCCCCCTTCGCGAGAGGCATATTAAAGCCGGACGCAACACTGCTACTTAAACACAAACTTGAGCGATGTACGCAAACACGCAACACAAGACTTAGAAACACTGCGAGAACAATTGAAGAGCCGCTGCAATATATGCAATGTTGCCCCCCCAGCAGTGTAGACCTGCCGTAGTCTTGGTATTTCCTGTTCAACACGTAACTCTCCCGAGTCAACGGTAAAGTCACGTACAGAGAAAACGGCGTTTCCTGTTTCCGTTTCTTGCTGATGACTACACTGTTAGGATCTTGCTAGACAAGACGTGAATGTTTGAGGTACCTGCGACCGTTGTAACACACTATATATTATATATATATTATATATAATCTTATCTGAACAAGCTAAATGTTTTGTCATTGCATTATCCTGTTTTATAGCTGAAGACTGTGGCTAAGCTTGGTCTGTGTTATATCCGAGGGCATGGAGTCGATTTTCACAAGCAATCTAGGGATTTCTGCCACAATGATCACAATACAACTTCTCCGCTTCGCTGACGACACTTAAATGATCAAACCCATCCTCAACCTAATTCCATTCCATCCAGCGGCCGACCCTAAAGACTCATTCATCAGTGATAACATATTGTTCATTCAAAATACGAATTTATGGAATATAAATTAATATTATTATATGTTAGCATATTTTTCTTATTTAGGCGTAGGTTAGGTTAGGTTAGGTTAGGTGCTTAGATTTTGTTGACAATTATTTCAACCCGTCCTCAGACCAGGTCCATTCCATCTATCGGCTGAAAGAGGCATTCGTCAATTTTAACATGCTGTTTATTCAAAATTGGAATTTTCTTAAATATAAATTAATATTATTTTATATTAGCATGTTGAACAAATTTAGGCACTGGTTAGGTTAGGCGTTTAGGTTCTGTTCGCGATTATTTATATTTGTAGTGAACAAATCCACAAGGGCCGTGCCGAGGATTTGAACCTGCGTCCGAGAGCATCCCAGACGCTGCCTTAATCGACTGAGCTACGACATGGTCAAAACGAGTTGAAACCGAGGTTCTACTGAACTTACTGGCTCCTGCAGCCTCTCCGAGGCACAAACCAGGGTTTTGCACAACTCCCCTCATGCACTCGACCTATGTCAATAGGCCGTTCTCCCTCTTCCCCCTTACTTCATCACACACAGACTCCTTTTGACCATGTCGTAGCTTAGTCGATTAAGGCAGCGTCTGGGATGCTCTCGGACGCAGGTTCGAATCCTCGTCATGGTCCTTGTGGATTTGTTCATTTGATGCATCACGCAGTTGTGATTTCTGTGTGTATATTTGTAATACGTGGGTGAAGCATTTACAGCGTTGTGGTTCGAACAAAATTCGTCAGTGAAGCACTTGTTCCGGAAGTGTTCGCACGCCTGGGGCCTGGCAGCTGAGTGGACAGCGCTTCGGATTCGTAGTCCTGAGGTTCCGGGTTCGATCTCCGGTGGAGGCGGAAACGAATGGGCAGAGTTTCTTTCACCCTGATGCACCTGTTCACCTAGCAGTAAATAGGTACCTTGGAGATAGACAGCTGCTCCGGGCTGCTTCCTGGGGTTGTGTAACAGAAAGGAGGCCTGGTCCAGGACCGGGCCGCGGGGACGCTAAGCCCCGAAATCATCTCAAGATAACCTCAAGATAACGTCATCAGTTGTGAGTCGTGTGCAAGCCGTTTTTCATTCATAAACAGGGGGTTTGGTGGGTGCATGGAATGGACTTCGGGGTCTTTGTTTAGAGGACGGGCTGGATGACATTCGAACACTTCCGGAACAAATGCTTTGCTGACGACTTGCTCGAACCACAACGCTGTAAATGCTTCACCCACGTACTACAAATACAAATAATCGCCAACAGAACCTAAACACCTGACCTAACCAATGTCTAAATATACACAATATGCGACTATATAATAATATAAATTTATATATGAGAAAGTTCTTGTTTTGTATGAAGTGTGTTAAAATTTATGAATCGGGATCGATCGCTGGATGGAATGGACTTGGTCTGAGGCGTGTCGCATTCCTGCCTGTGCCCTTAACCGCTATATTTGTGAATGTCTTGTTTATACACTTCACACACAACTCACAGCTCATTATGCTCGAAATTTTCTTGAACAGTTCATCCTTTTCTTCCTGTGTTCGAATCGCACCTCTCTTAGATTCTGCAAATACCAGTAATTGTCAACAAATCCAAAACAACTATAAACGGGATGACTTTGGCAGCATCCAGGAAGCTGGAAAATAATTGAACAGAATTTAAAATCTATCAAAAGCAATCTTTACAGCCTATAAGAACATATGAATATAAGAATAACTACAAATGCAGAAGGCCTATTGGTTCATACGAGGCATCTCCTATTAATATAGGTTATCTTGAGGTTATCTTGAGATGATTTCGGGGCTTTAGTGTCCCCGCGGCCCGGTCCGCGACCAAGCCTCCACCCCCAGGAAGCAGCCCGTGACAGCTGACTAACACCCAGGTACCTATTTTACTGCTAGGTAACAGGGGCATAGGGTGAAAGAAACTCTGCCCATTGTTTCTTGCTGGCGCCTGGGATCGAACCCAGGACCACAGGATCACAAGTCCAGCGTGCTGTCCGCTCGGCCGACCGGCTCCCTATATACACTTAAACTCTTGGATATATAAATGTGTAACCTACGCTTGAAACAATATGTGATGTCAGTGGTAGCACACTCACCTCGGCAACCCGTCCTCCTAGTACCACGTCGCATTTTGACGAACACGGCCAAAAACTGTCGTACTAGAAAACACAAGATGAGTGGCGCTGCCCAATAAACTCGCCCCACGGGGCAAAATTAAAAGAAAAAAAGTGGCGGCGGCTCGCAAAATTGATATAAAGTTCCATTTTCTGTTTGTAGGTCCTCTAGTAGGTTAGGATAAGGCACATTAATACGACAGTTTCTTGACGTTGGGACGGCTCAGGAGAACAGGTTGCGCACGACTACTGGCGATATATTTAGTCTTGATTGGAATCCTAGCCAATGAGGATTGACTGGGTATGAATCCTTAACTGTTTGCCCATGTTAACCCAACAGAAATTGGTGACCTGGTTGTAAACCGTTTAGCGGGTCGTGTTGCAAGGAGAAAAACTTGTAGGATAAGGCTTATAATGAACTATGAGAAGGGATAGTTCTCAGCCTGGTAACAGCCATGAGAAGCAGTCTTCTACTCTTGTACCTCACCTGAGAGAGAGAGAGAGAGAGAGAGAGAGAGAGAGAGAGAGAGAGAGAGAGAGAGAGAGAGAGAGAGAGAGAGAGAGAGAGAGAGAGAGAGAGAGAGAGAGAGACAGAGAGAGAGAGAGAGAGAGAGAGAGAGAGAGAGAGAGAGAGAGAGAGACAGAGAGACAGAGGAGAGGAAGGTGATGGGGAGGAGGACGAGGGCTGGGAATAAAGTCGTATAAAACTGTCTTTGTGTTCACCATCAGCCTCGAGTATCTTGCTGATTTCTGATGTTTGTTGACATTTGAGGTGTTGAGGGAGCGTCTGCGTTTGGATAGCGTGAAGCCGAGGTGAGAGACGGGCGGGGCGGGATAGCAGGAGTGAGAGACGGGCGGGGCGGGATAGCAGGAGTGGGAGGGGGTGAACGGTATAGCAGGAGTGGGAGGGGAGTGAACGGGATAGCAGGAGAGGGAGGAGGTGAACGGTATAGCAGGAGTGGGAGGGGGCGGGGAGGGATAGCAGGAGTGGGAGGGAGCGGGGCGGGATAGCAGGAGTGAGAGGGGGTGGGACGGGATAGCAGGAGTGGGAGGGGGCGGGACGGTATAGCAGGGAAGGGAAGGGGTGAACGGTATAGCAGGAGTGGGAGGGGGCGGGGCGGGATTGCAGGAGTGGGAGGGGGCGGGGCGGGATAGCAGGAGTGGGAGGGGGTGAACGGTATAGCAGGAGAGGGAAGGGGTGAACGGTATAGCAGGAGAGGGAAGGGTTGAACGGTATAGCAGGAGAGGGAAGGGGTGAACGGTATAGCAGGAGAGGGAAGGGGTGAACGGTATAGCAGGAGAGGGAAGGGTTGAACGGTATAGCAGGAGAGGGAAGGGGTGAACGGTATAGCAGGAGAGGGAAGGGGTGAACGGTATAGCAGGAGAGGGAAGGGTTGAACGGTATAGCAGGAGAGGGAAGGGTTGAACGGTATAGCAGGAGAGGGAAGGGGTGAACGGTATAGCAGGAGAGGGAAGGGTTGAACGGTATAGCAGGAGAGGGAAGGGGTGAACGGTATAGCAGGAGAGGGAAGGGTTGAACGGTATAGCAGGAGAGGGAAGGGGTGAACGGTATAGCAGGAGAGGGAAGGGGTGAACGGTATAGCAGGAGAGGGAAGGGGTGAACGGTATAGCAGGAGAGGGAAGGGTTGAACGGTATAGCAGGAGAGGGAAGGGGTGAACGGTATAGCAGGAGAGGGAAGGGTTGAACGGTATAGCAGGAGAGGGAGAGGGTGAACGGTATAGCAGGAGAGGGAAGGGTTGAACATAGCATTATTGTTCTCAAGTTCCTAATAGGCAATCTAAGCTTAATTAAAAGAAAAAAACTCTGATTTACAATCTCCCAAAAAGGCCAAGAATAAAGGAGGACGTAACTGAGGAATACAAATGGCCGAGAAGTTATAAAATGGGAGATATTAATTGAGTAATAAAGATAAGTAATAAAGAGGGTTGGTCTCGAGGCCATTACCGCTCCTAATTTATGTGAACGACCTACCCGAGGGACCGAGGTCGTACATGTGAATGCTTTCAACTACAGGAAGACCTTGATAAACTCCAGGGAGTGAGCAGACATGGCTGGTTGAATTCAACCCAACTAGTGTAAAGTATTAGAGGTGCATAAAGATCAAACAATGTGGCAAGTAGGCGGAGCATGGAGAGCTAGACCTGACTTCTCTGTATTCACTGTTAAGCGAGTGTTCTTCCTCGACAAATCAAATCAAAAGTGTTGTTCATAAATGTAGTACATTTATAATTGTGATGACTCTGTCATTGTCAGATTCAGAAACTTAATTGGTACCAAATTATACAACTCATTTCAATGCTGGCTAGACTTAACAAGTGTATTGCAATCTATATATAAAATTACATTTTAACCATAAAGTGAGTGACATTTAGCTAAGAATGAAAAAAGATGATGCATTATACAGACACAATGTGTATATATATATGTATATATTATTAAATATGACCGAAAAAGTAAGATTAATAATTCTAACACGAATTTTCTCAATCTTTCGTACATTACGCTTCACTGTTGGAGGTAAATCAAAAATCACTTCTCCAAAATTCATTTTTATTTCTAGTCTGACGCGACACGGGCGCGTTTCGTAAAACTTATTACATTTTCAAAGACTTCACAAATACACAACTGATTAGAACTTACGTCTCTCTGATATTATATCTACATTTGAGTGAGGTGGGAAGGGTGATGTGGCATTAACACAAGACAGAACAGGAGGGGATATTAATAGGGTATTAAAAGTATCAACACAAGACAGAACAGAAACAATGGGTATTGAATAGAAGTGTTTGTAGAAAGCCTATTGGTCCATATTTCTTGATGCTTCTATATTGGAGCGGAGTCTTGAGGTGGGTAGAATATAGTTGTGCAATAATTGGCTGTTGATTGCTGGTGTTGACTTCTTGATGTGTAGTGCCTCGCAAACGTCAAGCCGCCTGCTATCGCTGTATCTATCGATGATTTCTGTGTTGTTTACTAGGATTTCTCTGGCGATGGTTTGGTTATGGGAAGAGATCTCTTCCCATAACCAAACCATCGCCAGAGAAATCCTAGTAAACAACACAGAAATCATCGATAGATACAGCGATAGCAGGCGGCTTGACGTTTGCGAGGCACTACACATCAAGAAGTCAACACCAGCAATCAACAGCCAATTATTGCACAACTATATTCTACCCACCTCAAGACTCCGCTCCAATATAGAAGCATCAAGACATATGGACCAATAGGCTTTCTACAAACACTTCTATTCAATACCCATTGTTTCTGTTCTGTCTTGTGTTGATACTTTTAATACCCTATTAATATCCCCTTCTGTTCTGTCTTGTGTTAATGCCACATCACCCTTCCCACCTCACTCAAATGTAGATATAAAATCAGAGATACGTTCTAATCAGTTGTGTATTTGTGAAGTCTTTGAAAATGTAATAAGTTTTACGAAACGCGCCCGTGTCGCGTCAGACTAGAAATAAAAATGAATTTTGGAGAAGTGATTTTTGATTTACCTCCAACAGTGAAGCGTAATGTACGAAAGATTGAGAAAATTCGTGTTAGAATTATTAATCTTACTTTTTCGGTCATATTTAATAATATATGTCTACAGGAAAGACTGCTACCAAAATATACTAATATATGTATATATATATATATATATATATATATATATATATATATATATATATATATATATATATATATATATGACAATGTCAGACCACGAAGGAAAAATGAAACAGGAAATTTCCTTAATTAATTTCACCTTCACCTTCTGAAGATGTATTTAATATACGAAAGTACTTAAGGAAATTTCCTGTTTCATTTTTCCTTCGTGGTCTGACATTGTCACATTCTTAATCACGTGTTTATTTTCGTGATATACACACATATATATATATATATATATATATATATATATATATATATATATATATATATATATATATATATATATATATATATATATATATATATATATATTTATATATATATATACATATATATATATATATATATATATATATATATATATATATATATATATATATATATATATATATATATATTAGTATATTTTGGTAGCAGTCTTTCCTGTAGACATATATTATTAAATATGACCGAAAAAGTAAGATTAATAATTCTAACACGAATTTTCTCAATCTTTCGTACATTTCTTTTCACTGTTGGTGGTAATTCAAAAATCAATTCTCCAAAATTCATTTTTATTTCTAGTCTGACGCGACACTTGAGCGCGTTTCGTAAAACTTGACATCAGGTAACTGTGTAAAAATGTCGTCAACATACCTGCAGTATATGGCCGGTTTCAAGTTCATGTCGACTAAGACTTTTTGCTCGATGGTATCCATGTAGAAGTTTGCAAACAGGACACCTAGGGGAGAACCCATGGCGACCCCATCTACTTGCTTATACATGTGCCCATCCGGGCTCAAGAAGGGTGCCTCTTTAGTACAAGCTTGGAGTAGTTTCCTTAGGATATTTTCTGGTATGTCTTCTAGTTTTTTACACAGGTACCTGAAGTCAGACATCTGCAGGAGCTGAAGGAGGCGTTTGAGCAGAGTTCTGTGCTGCGTTTCACTTACGAGATGGAAAAGGATGGGAAGCTGCCCTTTCTAAATGTAACAGTCATGGAAAAGAGCGGAGGTTTCCACACTGCAGTCTACACTAAGGACACGAACATAGGAATGTGCCTAAATACCAACAGCGACTGCCCAGACAGGTACAAAAGGAGTGTTGTTAACGCATATGTCGACCGTGCTCTCAGCCACAGCTCAGAATGGAAGCAATTCGACGAAGAACTCTGTAGGGTAAGGCAGGTCCTAGTCAACAACGGCTTCTCCAATGGTTTCGTCGAAAACATCATAAGAAGGAAAGTGAAACGCCATGCAACCTCTGAAGAGACAACTAACACAACACCTATACCCCCTATTAGACTATTTTACAGGAACTTCTTTTCCACAGCTCATAAAACGGAGGAAAGGGTCCTGAAAGATATTGTTAATAGAAACGTTATCCCTACAGACAAAAATCAGAGGATACAACTGACGATTTACTATAAAACCAGAAAAACGGCCAGCCTACTCATGAGAAACTCTCCAGACACAAAGCAGAACGCTTTAAAAGAGACCAACGTCGTATATGCCTTCAAATGCCCTCTTGGGGACTGTAAGCTCCAAAAAAAACAGTATATAGGCAAGACAACATCTCTTTCTAGGCGTTTAACGATGCATAAGCAACAGGGCTCCATTAAGGAACATATAATCTCTTCCCACAACCAAACCATCGCCAGAGAAATCCTAGTAAACAACACAGAAATCATCGATAGATACAGCGATAGCAGACGGCTTGACGTTTGCGAGGCACTACACATTAAAAAGTCAACACCAGCAATCAACAGCCAATTAATGCACAACTATATTCTACCCACCTCAAGACTCCTCTCCAATATATATAGAAGCATCAAGAAATATGGACCAATAGGCTTTCTACAATCACTTCCATTCAATACCCATTGTTTCGTGTTCTGTCTTGTGTTGATGAAATTAATACCCTATTAATACCACCTCACCCCATCCACCTCACTCAAATGTAGATATATATATATATATATATATATATATATATATATATATATATATATATATATATATATATATATATATATATATATATATATATATACATATATATATATATATATATATATATATATATATATATGTATATATATATATATATATATATATATATATATATATATATATATATATATATATATATATATATAGATATCACAATGAGGATGATGAGAAAATTATCAGTAGAACTAACATAAACTAATCATACTATGACTTTGTGGATATTTGCACACCCTCAGCTTTATACATCAACACATTCTGGGACTATCCTGGCTCAAAATGACACCAAACACACACACACACACACGTATATATATATAAGCTAGGGGCCCGGTGGCTGAGCGGACAGCACGCTGGACGCGTGATCCTGTGGTCCCGGGTTCGATCCCGGGCGCTGGCGAGAAACAATGGGCAGAGTTTCTTTCACCCTAATGCCCCTGTTACCTGGCAGTAAACAGGTATCTGGGAGTTAGTCAGCTGTCACGGGCTGCTTCCTGGTGTGTGTGTGTGTGTGTGTGTGGTGTGGGGAAAAAATAGTAGTTAGTGACAGTTGAGAGTCGGGCCGAAAGAACAGAGCTCAACTCCCGCAAGCACAACTAGGTGAATACACACGCACACACACACACACACACACACACACACACACACACACACACACACACACACACACACACACACACACACACACACACACACACACACACACACACACACACACAATCTCCCATTGTTAGAAGAAATTACCCTAGATGGAAGACTATCAGATATAGAGGTGACAGCAGAGGAGATAATGGAACAGTTGACAACACAGGATGCAACTAAAGCGGTTGGACCAGACAAAGTATCACCGTGGATACTAAAAGAGGCAGCGCAGGCTCTCAGCGTGCCTCTGGCAATGATCTTTAATGAGCCACTTAGGTCGGGAGAATTTGCCTCCTTCTAGTTTCTGGAAGGAGGCAAATGTCGTACCGATTTTCAAGAAAGATGATAGGGAGGAGGCACTTAACTACAGACCCGTATCACTGACAAGCATCCCCTGCAAAATACTTGAAAGAATAATTAGGCTAAGACTTGTTGAGCACCTGGAGAGCATTGGGTTTGTAAACAAGCACCAACATGGGTTCTGGACAGGGAAATCATGCCTAACAAACCTTTTAGAATTCTATGACAAAGTAACAAGGATAAGGCAGGACAGAGAAGGCTGGGCAGACTGCATATTTCTTGACTGCCAAAAGGCCTTTGATACAGTACCGCACATGAGACTGCTTTACAAACTTGAGAGGCAGGCAGGAGTAAGCGGAAAGGCCCTAGCATGGGTGAGGAACTACCTAACAGGAAGGAGCCAGAGGGTAATGGTAAGGGGCGAGAAGTCGGACTGACGAACAGTAACGAGTGGAGTACCTCAAGGATCGGTGCTGGGCCCAATCCTCTTTCTAATTTACGTAAATGATATGTTTGCAGGAGTAAAATCATACATGTCAATGTAACACCACTCTATTGTAACACCACCCTAAAGTGTACCACTATAATGGAACACTAAACTATCCTGAGTAACACTTCCTCATCGGTTGCACTTAATAACACTGTTATGAGCTGACATATGATGGTTACACCGGAACCAAAGGTACACTGCCAATAAGGAAATGCTAACACAAGGATTAAATACGCTGCCACCATCTGCCTTTGACCATTGAAACTATATCAAGCAACGAGGCAAGAAACATTGCTTGACTAGGAGAGTACTTTCTATGACTGTCATTAATTATGAAAATGGTTGTCAGCCACTATATCCAAAAGGCTAAGAGGATTCAACAATTGACAAAGACGGGAAATTTAACGAGTTTATTGAGACCAAAATTATGTCAATCACCACTTATAAATGCTACGCTAACACTGGCAAAAAGTTAAGAAATTTGGACATGGAACAAAGAACTCAGAGATCACACACATTACCTTAAGCTATCTGTCTCTCCCTGGCTGAGATGTTCTTCACAGCCCCGTTCTCGATCCCGGTGTACCGCCCTCTGCCCTCCTATGTTCCTACAGGCCCTCTATATACAACCCCCCACAGGGGGGAGGAGGAGATCTGCTGTTGCTACCCACCAAAAGTGTACAAACACTCAAGAAATATTTCAATAAGCTTGTTTGACATTCACCATACACTCTTCAAGAGAGGAGTTATTAACTACGTGTGTGGCTGACCTCTGACCTGGCCAAAAGGGGGAGATCCAGAGATGTTTACACATAAGAATCTGGAGTCTAATTTCCTTGCATGAAATATTACATACTTGAAACTATGCTGACTAAGACTAACCCAGGAATTTTTAATCAATATACAAGATAAACCGGAGGTCATCTGGGCTGACCTCTTGGAGAAAGCTTCCCTGGGTGTGAACTCTAAGGGGGGGGGAGGTCCTGGGTGTTACATCAATGTTTGCGGATGACGCAAAATTAATGAGAAGAGTTGTGACAGATGAGGATTGTAGGATCCTCCAAGAGGACTTAAACAGGTTGCAGAGATGGTCAGGGATATGGCTACTGGAGTTCAACACCAGTAAATGTAAAGTTATGGGATATGGCTACTGGAGTTCAACACCAGTAAATGTAAAGTTATGGAAATGGGATCAGGTGATAGACGACCAAAAGGACAGTACACAATGAAGGGAAACTGCCTACCTGTAACGATTCGAGAAAGAGACCTGGGAGTGGATGTGACACCTAATCTAACTCCTGAGGCACATATAAATAGGATAACGACAGCAACGTACTCTACACTGACGAAAATTAGAACTTCATTCAGAAACCTAAATGAGAAGTCTTTTAGGGCGCTTTACACTGCCTACGTGAGACCAGTCTTAGAGTATGCCGCGCCATTATGGAGCCCCCACCTGAAGAAACACATAAGGAAACTAGAGAAGGTTCAGAGGTTTGCTGGTGGCTGAGTGGACAGCGCTTGGGCTCGTAATCCTATGGCCCGGGGATCGATCCCCGGCGATGGCGGAAACAAATGGGTAGAGTTTCTATCGCCCTGATGCACCTGTTTACCTAGCAGTAAATAGGTACCTGGCAGATAGACAGCTGCTTCCTGGGTGTTTGTGTGTTGCAACGGCTCACATAACATCGATCTGACTTCAGTTATACTCAAAATGCCTGCCAGTAATCCCTCTCTCTCTGTGTTGACGGTAGATGCTTAATCATTCCAAATATCCAGGTGGTGGTCTCCCTGCTGGCAAGGTGGGCCATCCCGTCCTCTACACCTCCCAAACCGTTAAAAACATCACACATTCTTAACTTGTGTTTCCTATCAATCAAGTTTATATTTCTGGGACAGTAGGACAATTATTTCTTCAAGTCACCAACGCGATTCTTCGCGGCAGGGGATCGTATTCCAGGGACCTTCCCGAAACGCTACGCGTACTAGTGGCTGTACAAGAATGTAACAACTCTTGTATATATCGCAAAAAACAAAAAAAGTGTTGGTGTGGACATGAGGCACCGCTCGCCACCACACCAATAATCTCAATAGCCCTTCCATAAAAAAAAGAGTTGTAAATAACCACATGAATAATAATGTTTGAGGGGAAATACTGAATGAAGAAATATGTGCCAGAGTAGAGCATGTGCGTGAAATAGGTACAAAGTCAGCTTTTTCTTCTTGCTGTTCTCAGAAGATAGAACTTTGATTATTGTTTCATTGTATGAGTTATTGCTCGTGCTTAGCTGTAAAAAAATAATAACAACAGGTAAACTCAATTTGGGTGAAAGTAAAAGTAATCGATTATGTCTGATTCTCTCTCCCTCTCAATCAAAAAAGAGAGAGAGAGAGAGAGAGAGAGAGAGAGAGAGAGAGAGAGAGAGAGAGAGAGAGAGAGAGAGAGAGAGAGAGAGAGAGAGAGAGAGAGAGAGAGAGAGAGAGAGAGAGAGAGAGAGAGAGAGAGAGAGAGAGAGAGAGAGAGAGAGAGAGAGAGAGAGAGAGAGAGAGAGAGAGAGAAGGTGCTCAACGTGTAGCGAACAGGGTGAACACCCTCTTCGTTCTTGTTCATCTCCAAGAAGAACTAATGAACACTCACTTTTTCTTATAAGCCCAACCACTTGGGCTGGACGGTAGAGCGCCGGTCTCGCTTCATGCAGGTCGGCGTTCAATCCCCGACCATCCAAGTGGTTGGGTACCATTCCTGTCTCCCCGTCCCATCCCAAATCCTTATCCTGATCCCTTCCAAGTGCTATATAGTCGTAATGTCTTGGTGCTTCCTCCTAATAGTTCCCTTCCTGTGTCGCCAAGCTTCACCTTCTTGTCACGTTTCAAAGTTTTCCCCTCACAAGCCTTGGAGTTCCTGCAGGTAAATACGAAATAACTTTTTGTGGTTCTTGGCGCCTTCTGTCCCGTGACGACTTTCATTAATTTGGCTGATTAGTCCAGGGGGACAAAATCAAAATACTCAGGGGAAGTTGTACCGTACTTTATAGATCAAAATAATCAGGGGATCTCGTTCTACCGCACTTTATCAATCAAATAACGGGGGGGGGGGGAGAAGTTGAATCATACTTTAACTAATCTGTCAAGAATTTGTTCTGAAATCTTCTGAGATACAGGAAGCATGCAGGCCATTCTTACTACTGACTCCTATTTCACAATCACACTGTTTGAATTATTAAATTATGTCTGTAATTGGCAGTGAGTTGTCAGACACTGGCACCAAACCACTCAACTTGCTGCCAACCAAACTCAGTTGGTATTGGTGAAAAAATGTCCAACTCTTTCGATTTGCCGCTTCGTAAACAAAATGCAACTGTTTTCTCTAACCAGGGTTAGGACTAATCAAGCATTTATGGAGCCACTTTCGAAAGCTCTACATCTTTCCTTAATCAAGGCGGCTTTCTTTACATTTATTAAACAGATGATGACTTCCGAAGCACTACGAGGTTGTTTATAACAATAATAACCTTGGGTTGTGACGTTGCCAATCCCGTAAACTGTTTAATAAATGTAAACAAAGCCGCCATGAAAAAGAGAAGATGTACAGGTTTCGCAATTCGATACGCAAATATTTGGTGAATCCTTGTCCAGCAACGAATGAACCCAAGCAACCCACCTAACCCATCTAGGGCCAATATCTAGAAAACCGTCAAAAATGCGAAATAATAAGTGAGAGGTCAGGGACCTTGTTACTGCTCAAGTCTGAGTTTATTGCAGAGTAGTTATTAAGGAAACTGAGTGTTTTGCGTATTTCTAATTATCTGAATAATTTTGTAATGATTATTTGCCATAATTTCGCTAAAGATATCGTATAGTAAAGCTAATTGTCATTGTATGTTTAATCAGAGAGGTGTGTATACCTCGCTTCTCGGTATATATACACCGAGAGTTTACTTATTTTTTTTTTTATTTGTAAAACATTAAATACAGCATAAAAGATACAGAAACATCAAAGCCAAGCATAATCTCTACACCACACATCAACATACACCATAACACAAAAAAGAAAAACAGAACAATCACAATAACAGCACACAGTAAGCATAGAATAACAAGGAACACAGAATGACAAAAATACAGATAACAAGGCACATAGAGCAATATAACATAGAAGTGAAACAAAAAACAATAAAAATACATAAGAACATACAAAAAAACTGCACAACCCAGACGGGGCGGCCAATGGTGTCAGTAACGACAAATGTGTACAAAGAAACACAATGAAACCATGAGTAAAAACACAAAAAAAAAATACATATATACAACGTAAAACAAAAGCAAAACAAATTACAGAAAAAAAAATCAGAATGCGACACATAACCTGTACAAGAAACACAGGGCATTTATAACAAAACGGAACCACACAAGGAACCGTAAGTACAAAAACAAACAAAAAGAACAAAAAGATATATGCAGACGACCAGAAGGCCGTAAGAACACAAGTACATAACATACTATCACCACACCAAACACACAAATACAGCAGCACAACAAGACAATCAGCCACGCATAATACACACAGAGCCGGAAGTATAAAACCACACCCAACCACACAGAAAATATACAGAAAGACACGGACACACAGACACACACGCAAACCCCACACAAGCAAACCCACAAACAAAAAACCGGAATACGCAGGAACCGGAAAAACAAAACCTGCCCCATCCCAGACACACACATGCAACCCATCCTCACAACCACACACCCATGCGCAAGCAACACCACAACACACAGTAATCATGAAGGAGAATATTTCTCAGGGAACTTCTATGATGGATACTTCCGCTTATAAGCCTCCCAAATCAAATACTCCCGTTCGGTAGGGGAACGGCCCTCACGACACCGTGGGTACGTCATAAACTCAGGTACCACCAAATCCAGCGGAAGCGACCGCCCCCAACCAGAGGACACCGAAGACGAAGAACTAGTCAGATGAGGCAAGAACACCGCCGACGTGGAAGCAGGAGATACCGGAACAGCCGGCAGAGGCTGCCGAGGCAGCAACACCGCTTCTGACAAAGCAGGAGACACAAAAGAAATGGCCGGGGGAAAATCCTCTTCCCAAAACAGATTAACAGGTGCAGCTGCAACCCCAGTGCAAGCAGCTGCCAGGTGCCCCTCAAGGCCACAACGAAAACAGGAGCGAGGCTGCCCTGCATAAAATGCCCTCAGAGTGTACCCCAGCAAGGTAACCGTGGACTTGAGCCTCAAGGGGAGAGTCCGTGTACCACAGGAGAACCACAGCCGGAAGAGCCGGAGTTCATTCGGAGGGAGACCACCGTACCATACTGGCCAAAGAATCTACGAAGCAGAGCCTCCGAAAACTCGAAGGGCACACCATACAATGCCACATAGGAAATAGAGTGGCAGTGGTCGGTAATGGCGACCGTGCCGCTGTCCCCAGGGAGGGTCAAAGTCCATTCATCGTAGCGGGCTACGAACTCCTTGTACACTGCCGCAGAGTTAAACTTCGCTAGTGCCAGGTGGGTCGTCAGGAGCTGGAGCCCGTATACCTCGTCCACATGAACACGCAACATGTCCAACATCATAATCTCAAGAGCAAGGTATGAAGCACATCCTGAAAATTCCAAACCAACGGTCGCCGTCGAACAGGGGTGAGGGGGATCCCCATGGCACCGACACACTAAACAGCACCCTCCCCCATGCAACACCAGGCAGGTCAGGTAGACACGCCAGAGCCCCCTGGCGGCCAAGTCGGCAAACTCCCACCAACTATCGGAGAGGTCAGGCAACAGGTCCTCACCCCACTGTAGCCAGGGCCGGACTCCTCTCGGTGTATATACACTGAGAGTTTACTTAGGTCCTCTTCAGGGCTACAATATACTTGCTGGTTGGTCAGTAAGCTATTGTGGTATTCTTCACTGTCCTACATATCTCCTTACTTGTTCATATCTAGCCTACATATCTCCTTATTTGTTCATATCTAGCCTACATATCTCCTTATTTGTTCATATCTAGCCTACATATCTCCTTATTTGTTCATATCTAGCCTACATATCTCCTTATTTGTTCATATCTAGCCTACATATCTCCTTATTTGTTATATCTGTCCTACATATCTCTCCGTCTTACATATCCCCCTCATCCTACATTTATCTATGATTTGTGTATCTTTGCCAGTGCTCCATTACAATGATTTATGTTCTTAATTGCCTAGCTTGGACCCCTAACTGCATAGCTTTTAACTGCTTGGATTTTTAACTGCCTATTAACCTCTGAACGATTATTAAGGCCTATATCAACCTGTGTAGGAATATTTTGGCTACCACAGTAGCTTGTTGACCAACCAGTAAGTATATATTCTAGATCTGAACATAGCCCAGGACCAAAGTAAACTTTCAGTGTGTATATACAGCGAGGAGGGACACCTCTCGTTGTATACATCCCTGCTTAGAGAGAGAGTTGAAAATGCACATTCAGAACGGCCAAGGGGGAAGGAGGGGAGATGAACTCATCCATCTTTACACAAAGACTAATGAATGGTATTCAAATATTGACATCACTGAGAAGGGGTCCCGGCACGTGTTTACAACTAACTTTACGACCTCATAATTGTGCTGTTTCAGGGAAAGTTGTGAACTTAGTTTATTGCGGATTTTATTACGAATAAAAAAATCTTGTTGTTTGGAGTTAATTAAGGAGGAAGGGAAGAGGGGGAGGTGGGAGTCGTTTTACATTTATCAGGTCACTTTGATAAGATGATAAGACTGGAAGAATATGTGGAAGGCTTGTTGGGGTGACACGAGGCGGGTCCTGTTGCTTCATACCAGGCACCTCTAGTGATGGCTGCATGGGCCGTCCTCTCACCCACTACAGTGATATAGGCTGTGTTACTCCACCCATTATAGTGATATAGGCTGTGTTACTCCACCCATTATAGTGATATAGGCTGTGTTACTCCACCCATTATAGTGATATACGCTGTCTTACTCCACCCATTATAGTGATATAGGCTGTGTCACTACAATCACCTGTGGTTAAGTGCTCAATAACGTACTGCACAAAATTATGTCTAATCAGCCCGCCCTCCTAAGGTTTCCCAACGTCAAGAAAACGGGTCAATTTAAAGTGTCCTCTCCTAACCTACCAGAGGACCCAAAACGGAAAACGGGACAGTACGTCACTTTCGCGAGCCGCTTCCATTTTCTAGTACGATCATTTTTGGCCTTATGTACGCATACGAGGGAAAAGCGATGTTCTCTGTATGAGGACAGGTTGTAGGAGGACAGGATGTAAGATGACAGATTGATGATGACAGGTTGTAGGAGGACAGGTTATAAGAGGAGAAGTTGTAGGAAAACAGGTTGTAGGAGGACAGGTTGTAGGAGGACAGGATGTAAGATGACAGATTGTATGACGACGGGTTGTAGGAGGACAGGTTGTAGGAGGACAGGTTGATCTAATAGCTCTCCAATCCTGTCCAAGGAGGACAGAAGAAAAGTATATATGCTGGTTACCACACGAACGCCCACGCCTATGGTTGAACATAAACTAAAAAGAAAAAATGGACCATTGGGGGATCGAACATCGCAAGAATATTATCCTGCAAGAATTATCCTGCAAGAATATTGCAATCCAAACCACTTCGATTTGCCGTCCAACCAATCCAAGTAGTTGGGACATTAACAGGCAACAAGGCTATATTTCCTCCATGCAGACGGAGCTTACAAACTCTAAGTATGGCAACAGCATAGGACAAAGAGAAGCGATCCACTTGTATCGAGTCCCGGTCTATGTAAATCTGGAGGCAAAAACTAGCGTTAATTTCCGGTAGCATCTCCCACTTGCTTGGCCCACAGCTATGGCTGCCTGTGGTGGTGGTGGTGGTGCAATTACAGGTGATGTAGCTCTAGGTGGTGCTGCAGGTGGCGCAGCTCTAGGTGGTGGTGGTGCTGCAGGAGGTGGAGTCCTAGGTGGTGGTGCTGCAGGAGGTGGAGTCCTAGGTGGTGGTGCTGCAGGAGGTGGAGTCCTAGATGGTGGTGCTGCAGGAGGTGGAGTTCTAGGTGGTGGTGCTGCAGGAGGTGGAGTTCTAGGTGGTGGTGCTGCAGGAGGTAGAGTTCTAGGTGGTGGTGCTGCAGGAGGTGGAGTTCTAGGTGGTGGTGCTGCAGGAGGTGGAGTCCTAGGTGGTGGTGCTGCAGGAGGTGGAGTCCTAGATGGTGGTGCTGCAGGAGGTGGAGTTCTAGGTGGTGGTGCTGCAGGAGGTGGAGTTCTAGGTGGTGGTGCTGCAGGAGGTGGAGTCCTAGGTGGTGGTGCTGCAGGAGGTGGAGTTCTAGGTGGTGGTGCTGCAGGAGGTGGAGTTCTAGGTGGTGGTGCTGCAGGAGGTGGAGTCCTAGGTGGTGGTGCTGCAGGAGGTGGAGTCCTAGATGGTGGTGCTGCAGGAGGTGGAGTCCTAGGTGGTGGTGCTGCAGGAGGTGGAGTTCTAGGTGACGACACCACTCCAGATGGGGTGCCAGGTGGTGCTACAGTGTGGAGAGAGATGATGATGCTTGAGGGTGGGTCATCACACACTGACTATGGCGTTGGTCATCACTGGATAATCACCAGGGAAGCTGGGCGAGCTGCGGCAGAACAACTATCGAAATACACTAGTAAACGAGAGGTAAACAGTCTTCACAGGTAAACAGGCCCCACAGGTAAACAGTCTTCACAGGTAAACAGGCCCCACAGGTAAACAGTCTTCACAGGTAAACAGGCCCCACAGGTAAACAGTCTTCACAGGTAAACAGGCCCCACAGATAAACAGTCTTCACAGGTAAACAGGCCCCACAGGTAAACAGTCTTCACAGGTAAACAGGCCCCACAGGTAAACAGTCTTCACAGGTAAACAGTCCCCACAGGTAAACAGTCTTCACAGGTAAACAGGCCCCACAGGTAAACAGTCTTCACAAGTAAACAGGTCCCACAGGTAAACAGTCTTCACAGGTAAACAGTCTTCACAGGTAAACAGTCTTCACAGGTAAACAGTCTTCACAGGTAAACAGTCTTCACAGGTAAACAGGTCCCACAGGTAAACAGTCTTCACAGGTAAACAGTCTTCACAGGTAAACAGTCTTCACAGGTAAACAGGCTTCACAGGTAAACAGTTTTCACAGGTAAACAGGCTTCACAGGTAAACAGGTCCCACAGGTAAACAGTCTCCACAGGAATGCAACCTGTCCTAAGGGTGTGCTCGCCTAAGCTGCGGATGACTGCTAGGACGCATTCGTCAATTTTAACGAAGTGTGTATTTGCTCTGGCATAAGTTATGACTATTGTATATTATAATGTTGAGTATAGTTAGAAATATATATTAGGTGAGGTGTTTTGGTTCATTTGGAAATATTTGCATTTACCAACTCGTCCTCAGGCCAGGCTCGTTAAATTTAATGTTCTATGTATAGCTAAGCGTAGGTTTGGTTAGGTTTGGTGTTTAAGTTCTGTTGGCGATTATTTGTATTTGAAGTACGTGGGTGAAGCCTTTACAAGTACTTCGGTTCGAGCAGAGGTCGTCAGCGAGGCACTATTCGAGAAATGTTTGAACGTTAACAGTTGTGAGTCGAAAGTAAACCGTTTTAATTGATAAACAAGGGGGTTGGCGGCTGGATTAAGGAGCATGTAGTCTCTGTTTATGAGGACAGGCAGGCAGGTGCAGTACGTGGGTGAAGTATTTACAGAGGTGCGACTCGAAAAAGAGTGAAGCAATGTTCGAGAAAAATTCGAATGACATTAATTGTGAGTCTTGGGTAAGGTGTTTTTCATTCATAAACAGGAGGGGGTTGGGGGGGTTGGCGGCTGATTTAACGAGCACTTGGCTCATTGTTTATGAGAACGGGCTGCGTTTACGAAGGGGGGGAGGGAGCTGTTGGCTAAATTAACCCCCCCTTGTCTTCCCCCTCCCTTGTCTTTTCCCACTTCTTCTCTTCCTCCAATCATCCCTCCCCACCCTCCTCTCTTTATCCCCCCCCCCCGACCTTGGCTTCCTCATCACCCCTCCTTGGCTTCCTCCACACTTTGTCTTTCCCCATGACCCAATTGTCTGCGTTACGAATCTGAGCTCTGAATATTTAACTTTAGCAAACAATGTGTGTGTTGAACCAAGGACAACACCGAGGAACAGAAGCCACTCTCCACCGAGCTTCTGGGACCTGCATTAAGAATCTTTTATTTTGTTTTATGATCATACTTTGATACATCTGTATTTATGCAGCTAGGCTTAAATAGGGTTACATAGTGTGTGTCAAGAGCTACCCTCAAGGCCTAGACTGAATGGTGGGTAATATAGTGTGTCCCATGACCTCCTCTAGGCCTAGACTATATGGAGGGTTACATAGTGTGTGTATAAAGAACTACCTTAATTAGGCCTAGACTACATGGAGGATTACATATAGTGTGTGTCAAGGGCTAACTATATGATACTCAAATCTACATCAGACAGGATGGTGCAACACAGCTTCCCTCCCCCGCCCCCAGCACCTCCCAAGCTTCCCTCCCCCGCCCTCAGCACCTCCCAAGCTTCCCACCCCCGCCCCAGACCCTCCCAAGCTTCCCTCCCCCGCCCTCAGCACCTCCCAAGCTTCCCAGACCCTCCCAAGCTTCCCTCCCCCGCCCCCAGCACCTCTCAAGCTTCCCAGACCCTCCCAAGCTTCCCTCCCCCGCCCCCAGCACCTCCCAAGCTTCCCAGACCCTCCCAAGCTTCCCTCCCCCACCCCAGCACCTCCCAAGCCTCCCACCCCCGACCCAGACCCTCCCAAGCTTCCCTTCCCCGCCCCCAGCACCTCCCAAGTATCCTCCCCGTCCTTAGATCTCTCTCCACCATTACCCTACGAGCAGTGGTCTTCCTCATCAGATTGTTCACTGTATGCGCTCATGTATCTGTCCCAGCCACACCCTGTATAGTGTATGTGCTCCTGTATCTGTCCCAGCCACACCCTGTATACTGTATGTGCTCCTGTATCCGTCCCAGCCACACCCTGTATACTATATGTGCTCCAACATCTGTCCCAGCCGCCCACTGAACACATGCTGGCTGGGATAAACAAATCCCAAGAATAGTCAGCCAACAGGTGCCGCCAATTTGGGTCATTGTGTGGCCCATCTGTCCCAGGGCAGTGGGCCTCCACGCCTATTACGGGGATGTGTCGGGGGATGTTTGGGATGGGACGTTAAGGCGGTTATGTTGATGTGGATGAGGTGGGGGAAGAGGTCCTGGTTGTGGGTGAATGTAATGGTTTTTTGTTTCTCCTGGGGGAGAGTGTATTGGGCAGCGTCATCCATCCATCCATCCGTCATGGGGAGCCGGTCGGCCGAGCGGACAGCACGCTGGACTTATGATCCTGTGGTCCTGGGTTCGATCCCAGGCGCCGGCGAGAAACATTGGGCAGAGTTTCTTTCATTCTATGCCCCTGTTACCTAGCAGTAAAATAGGTACCTGGGTGTTAGTCAGCTGTCACGGGCTGCTTCCTGGGGGTGGAGGCCTGGTCGAGGACCGGGCCGCGGGGACACTAAAAAGCCCCGAAATCATCTCAAGATAACCTCAAGAAGATCCTGCGAGTGTACATATACCACCAATATTATAGAGATATACGACGCTCCACGGCGTTGTTCGTACTGGGAAGAACATTTTCTGGGATGCTTATTGTGTTTGGGTTGCTTGGGTTCGTACGTGTCTGGTTAACCAGCTCGGTTGCATTTTGTCCGGATGGGAAGGGAAGGGGAGGGAACTATCAGGGGGGGAAAGCACCACGCCATTACGACTGTATAGCACATGGAAGGGATCAGGATAAGGATTTAGGATGGGACGGAGGGGAAGTGGCTAATCGAGAGCCTGGTGCGTGAGCCTCACCCGAAAAGCCCAGATGATCTCATAGACGACGGGGTCGTGTCGGGCGCGTGTTTCTCCAGCCCAAATTTGCTTGACAGGTCTGTGGGGAGGTCCTAAGCCCCGCCCCGCCGCCAGCCCGACTCCGCCCACCGCCGCCACCACCACCCTCCCACCACCGGCTCAACCACCACCACCCTCCCACCACCATCCCACCGCCACCACTCAGTGTGAGCCCAGACCGTGGAAAAGGAGGCTGCTGGCTACGCTTCAGAGCGCCCTTACGCTTGTTCTGAACCACCCCCTCTTCCTTTATCCTTGTGTAATGTTCGCATTATCATTTCTCTGAGAGACGAATGACGTCTGGCATGGATGTAAAAGTGAATTGACAAACTCAGGAGGTGCATTAAGTGCAATGTCAATATGGTAAAAGTTTTTGTGCTCCAGCGGTTTCCACGAGTCAGTGAGGATACACTGAATTTGTAACCATGTATATTCTGCCACTGGTGTTTCTACTTGGTGTAACCTACGCCCAAGAAGGTGAGTCTGTTCCCTATTCTACACATAGTTTACAAGGATACTCGGTACACAGAGAGGTGTATGGGGTACGCTCGCTGTTGCCAGTGATGGGTGTAGGTATATTTTCAGGTGTTGGGCGTTACTTAACAGTGACTAAGGGAGGGGGGGAGGGGACGAGAGGTCTAGCTCTTTTATGCCCCGTCTACTAGCCTGGTTATACCTGTTGCCTTATATAATATATCTCTGTTCTGACGTTTGAATTCTTTGTTGAATTCTTAAAGTTATGGATGGAGGTGGCTTCCACAAACCCCGTACAGTGTATGGGCACTCGTTACTACCAGCGTTGGGTATGAGGTGTTGGGTAGTGTATGGGTACTCACTGTTGCCAGTGTTGAGTTTATTTCGAAGTGTGTGGGAGGACACGCTGCCAGTGTTGCATATGTTTTGAGCATGCCATTCCTCACAGGTGAAATGTGTCCGGTTTGTGGCGATTTGACAGTAAAATTTGCATACTAATTTGAATTTTGTAAACAATCCCACTTACAAATGTACAACCATTCATTAATAATGATTTTAAAGTAAATTATTGTTGTTGAATGCCCCGAGGGTTCCTTTGATCCAGAACTGCGTTATTTGATGTTGCGTTATTTGTTCAAGCCGCGTTATTTTGACTTTTTGCAAATGCGCATAATTTCAAAATATTTTTTTTTTGGGGGGGCATATCTCCTCGGAACACCTTATTACCTGAATCTGATTCCGCGAGTTGTTCTGCTTCCCGAGGCTGGCTTGGGGGCCAGACTCGACTTGTTGAAAACAGATAAATATAATGTTTTATGAGTTTTCATATATAATACATGTTTTAAGAGCCATTAGTACGCTAAACGTTTCGATTCTGGCAAATACTCCGTTTAAGATGATGAATCGAGGTCTATTGTACGCATGTATGTCACAGTTGAGCTTCCAAGGGAGGTAATGTGGAATTACCACTAATTGTAGTAATTAGTGAGGTTCATAAAACAGCCAAAGGGCCTAGCGAGGTGTGTTATGTCAGCGGTTATACACACGAGGTCTGGTGTACTTCTTCAAGAGGAAGTACATCTTCATCTGGTACATCAGAACATCTTCAAGAGGAAACTAGATTTATTCCTCCAAGGAGTGCTGGACCAACCGGGCTGTGGTGGGTATGTGGGCCTGCGGGCCGCTCCAAGCAACAGCCTGGTGGACCAAACTCTCACAAGTCAAGCCTGGCCTCGAGCCGGGCTTAGGGAGTAGAAGAACCCCCAGAACCCCCCATCAACCACGTATCAACCAGGTACTGCCTATAACACTTAAGATTTTACCTCTTAGGTGCATCGGGATATTGGCAAAAAGATAGTTTTCTAATTGTTTAAACGTTATATCGTTAGGGTAGGCGGCGTTAACTTAAGTTAGGCTGTGTTAACTTAAGTTAGGCTGTGTTAACTTAAGTTAGGCTGTGTTAACTAAGTTAGGCTGTGTTAAATAAGTTAGGCTGTGTTAACTTAAGTTAGGCTGTGTTAAATTAAGTTAGGCTGTGTTAATTAAGTTAGGCTGTGTTAACTAAGTTAGGCTGTATGTTAACTTAAGTTAGGCTGTATGTTAACTTAAGTTAGGCTGTATGTTAACTTAAGTTAAGCTGTATGGTATGTTATGTTAAGCTGTATGTTGTTGGTATGTGGGCCTGCAGGCCGCTCCAAGCAACAGCCTGGTGGACCAAACTCCCACAAGTCAAGCCTGGCCTTGTCCCGGGCTTGGGGAGTAGAACTCCCAGAACCCCATCAACCAGGTATCAACTAAGTTAGGTTGTATGTTAATTTAAGTTAGGCTGTATGTTAATTTAAGTTAGGCTGTATGTTAACTAAGTTAAGGCATATGTTAATTAAGTTAGGCTGTATGTTAACTTAAGTTAGGCTGTGTTAACTAAGTTAGGCTGTGTTAACTAATTTAGGATATGTAAACTAAGTTAGACTTTGTTAACTTAGGTTAGTCTGTGTTAACTTAGGTTAGTCTGTGTTAACTTAGGTTAGGGTGTGTCAGATTCGTTTGGGTTAGGTGGGGTTTGGCTGGAAAAGATTAGGCAGGTTTAAAATACGTTGACCAACCGTCTTGCGTACGATCTGACTTGTAAACAGGCTTTCCGACCAAGTTAATTGTCAAAACCGTATATCGTTAGGTTTATATACCATAGTCAGGTATATATATACCATAGTCATATATACCAAGTCAGCTGGAGGACGGGTTAGTTGTGGCTGGGGTTCGGTTCGGTTCGTTAGAGATAAATTCTGTTCGGTTAGGTTAGGTAGGTTGAAAATATATTGACGAACCGTCATGTGTTCACTGTGACTTATGTCCGGATTCCGTATCGCAATTTTGACAAGTTAACAGGTTCCGGAAATTCAAAGAAAATACACATGACTTAAGCATTAAGAGCCACGAGTCTTTCGGAATTAATCAGAAGTACAGTTAGAGAGGCTTCATGGAATTTAATGGAAGTATTTATCTTTCATAGTCTTTTCAACATTGTAAGTTTGTTACGTTTTGTCAGTATGAGTCGACGGCTGTGATGGTGAGCTGTAAGTTGTTTCTGTTGCATCTGTCCACTCCAACTCTCATGAATTTCATAACTCACTGAAAATATAATTTCTATATTTAAATCTAAATCTTACTGTATATAAATATAATGATCATGCATTATGCTGATATTATGACTTAGTCATAATATGCCCCTTAGTCGTATGCTTCTTATGACATAAGGGGCATAACTGGCCGACCCCTCACAGTGTTCAAGAGAACTGGATAAGCACCTCCAAAGGATACCTGATCAACCAGGCTGTGACTCATACGTCAGGCTGCGAGCAGCCGCGTCTAACAGCCTGGTTGATCAGTACGGCAACCAGGAGGCCTGGTCGACGACCGGGCCGCGGGGACGCTAAGCCCCGGAAGCACCTCAAGGTAACCTCAAGGTAGTAAACAATGTACTGGAATTTTGTGTAAATTCAAATATAAATATACCAACTTATATAAATACATTCTTTGATTTTGGATTTTTAATTTGAAAGAAATGAAAGGTTTCTTTTCTTCCCTGTAGTGTCTAAACGACTTGGCGATTTATGACAAGATAATATGATGCTGATTAGATTTTGGCTTAAAGAGGAATTTATCTAAGATACAACGGTGCTGATTACATTTTGACTCATAAGCCCAGCCTGCAAGTATGAGAAGTATGTGGTTTCCTGAGGTAGCAATTCTTACTTAGATTTCTATGATTTTTTTATAAAATGAAATGAATTTAATCTATACAGTACAAATCTCCGGATCCATAAATCCTCGTTGAGTCTCCCTTAGCCCAGGTCCTTTCACAGGTGTAGGCCTATCAAAGATTTTGGCATTTTGTCCAACCTTCTTCACTTCAATTAAAAGTGGCATAAAATTAACATTTTCCACGTTAAAAAGTTAAACTGGAAATTTTGAGCAAAAATACAGTATATATTCTATTTGTAATGTTTCGTACATACTGTTGATATGTTTAACGTAGGCCTATAGTCGGAAATCCTAATTAGTAGACATAAAGTGAATCATATAATAACGAGATTTACTGGAGGATGTACCCACCATATATGTACTTCTCATAATTCATACTGCCAGTTCACAATATACATGATGAAATAATTTCATATGATGATTACAAAAATTCCCCGACATGGATCACAACAGTAGTGGTATACCAAAGGATACCTGATCAACCAGGCTGTGACTCATACGTCAGCCTGGTCCAACAGCCTGGTTGACCAGTCCAAGAAATTCCTTCCGAGTTCTTTAACAGTAATGTACAATCTTTGCGAGATTTTACTGAGAAATTAGACAATTACGTAAAAGAAATCAACGTAGCTAACAGTCATCTTATATTAAATAGAAGCTATTGTATATTATTAATGTTTCATTATTACTGAGAGACTTCTCAGTTATTACTGAAACATCTCAGATTACTGATGTTCATCTGGATCTTACCTGAAGAGGTGTTTGGGAGTTCTTCTCTCCAAGCCTGGCCATGGGCCACACTCGATTTGTAATAACTTGGTCCAACAGGCTGTTGCTTGGAGCAACAGGTCCACATATCCATTACAACCCGGTTGGTCCAGTACTTCTTGCAAGTACTGATTTCACCCCCCCCCCCCTTCCACTGCTACGATCACCAGGCTTGGCATTCAGTATATCGCCTATGTGTAGGCCTACATTTTTTTATTTTTAGTTCCCGTATTCTGTTTATTAAAATCTTCACGAATTGAAACCTTTTTTTCATAGCTCCATATAACACTTGTTATAGTTTAACACTTGCTTTCATGGCACTATTACCGCTCAAATACATTTAATAAAACACCTAATATGTAGGGTCTAAGACCGGAAAAAAGTTCGTACCAGCAGCGTCATCACTATAAACAAACCTAATCTAACCTAACCTACTCTAACCTGGCCTAATCTAACCTACTCTAGTCTAACCTAATCTAACCCAACCTCACTTGACCAATTCTAACCTCACCTATTCTAACCTTAAATAACCTAACCTATTTAACCAATATATATGCTTCTGTTGTTCCATGGGAATGACCTTTTGGCTCTGACTCAGACGCCATGCCCACTTACGTAGACACCATGCCCACTGACTCAGACACCATGCCCACTGACGTAGACACCATGCCCACTGACGTAGACATCATGCCCACTGACTCAGACACCATGCCCACTGACGTAGACACCATGCCCACTGACGTAGACACCATGCCCACTGACTCAGACACCATGCCCACTGACGTAGACACCATGCCCACTGACTCAGACACCATGCCCACTGACTCAGACACCATGCCCACTGACTCAGACACCATGCCCACTGACTCAGACACCATGCCCACTGACTCAGACACCATGCCCACTGACGTAGACACCATGCCCACTGACGTAGACACCATGCCCACTGACTCAGACACCATGCCCACTGACGTAGACACCATGCCCACTGACTCAGACACCATGCCCACTGACTCAGACACCATGCCCACTGACTCAGACACCATGCCCACTGACGTAGACACCATGCCCACTGACTCAGACACCATGCCCACTGACTCAGACACCATGCCCACTGACGTAGACACCATGCCCACTGACTCAGACACCATGCCCACTGACTCAGACACCATGCCCACTGACTCAGATGCCATGCCCACTGACGTAGACACCATGCCCACTGACTCAGACACCATGCCCACTGACTCAGACACCATGCCCACTGACTCAGATGCCATGCCCACTGACTCAGACGCCATGCCCACTGACTCAGACACCATGCCCACTTACGTAGACGCCATGCCCACTGACTCAGACACCATGCCCACTGACTCAGACGCCATGCCCACTGACTCAGACGCCATGCCCACTGACGTAGACACCATGCCCACTGACTCAGACGCCATGCCCACTGACGTAGACACCATGCCCACTGACTCAGACACCATGCCCACTGACGTAGACACCATGCCCACTGACTCAGACGCCATGCCCACTGACGTAGACACCATGCCCACTGACGTAGACACCATGCCCACTGACGTAGACACCATGCCCACTGACACAGACACCATGCCCACTAACTCAGACGCCATGCCCACTGACTCAGACACCATGCCCACTGACTATGACACCATGCCCACTGACTATGACACCATGCCCACTGACTCAGACGCCATGCCCACTGACTATGACACCATGCCCACTGACTCAGACGCCATGCCCACTGACACAGACATCATGCCCACTGACTCAGACACCATGCCCACTGACGTAGACGCCATGCTCACTGACTCAGACGCCATGCCCACTGACTCAGACACCATGCCCACTGACTCAGACACCATGCCCACTGACGTAGACGCCATGCTCACTGACTCAGACGCCATGCCCACTGACTCAGACGCCATGCCCACTGACACAGACGCCATGCCCACTGACTATGACACCATGCCCACTGACTCAGACGCCATGCCCACTGACTATGACACCATGCCCACTGACTCAGACGCCATGCCCACGGACGCCATGCCCACTGACTATGACACCATGCCCACTGACTCAGACACCATGCCCACTGACGTAGACGCCATGCCCACTGACTCAGACGCCATGCCCACTGACTCAGACGCCATGCCCACTGACTCAGACGCCATGCCCACTGACACAGACGCCATGCCCACTCACTGACTATGTCACCATGCCCACTGACTATGACACCATGCCCACTGACTCAGACGCCATGCCCACTGACGTAGACGCCATGCCCACTGACTCAGACGCCATGCCCACAGACGCCATGCCCACTGACTATGACACCATGCCCACTGACTCAGACGCCATGCCCACTGACTCAGACACCATGCCCACTGACTCAGACGCCATGCCCACTGACACACACCATGCCCACTAACTCAGACGCCATGCCCACTGACTCAGACGCCATGCCCACTTACACACACCATGCCCACTAACTCAGACGCCATGCCCACTGACTCAGACACCATGCCCACTGACGTAGACGCCATGCCCACTGACTCAGACACCATGCCCACTGACTCAGACGCCATGCCCACTGACTCAGACGCCATGCCCACTGACTCAGACGCCATGCCCACTGACTCAGACGCCATGCCCACTGACAGACGCCATGCCCACTGACTCAGACGCCATGCCCACTGACTATGACACCATGCCCACTGACTCAGACACCATGCCCACTGACACAGACACCATGCCCACTAACTCAGACGCCATGCCCACTGACTCAGACACCATGCCCACTGACGTAGACGCCATGCCCACTGACTCAGACACCATGCCCACTGACTCAGACGCCATGCCCACTGACTCAGACGCCATGCCCACTGACTCAGACGCCATGCCCACTGACTCAGACGCCATGCCCACTGACAGACGCCATGCCCACTGACTCAGACGCCATGCCCACTGACTATGACACCATGCCCACTGACTCAGACACCATGCCCACTGACACAGACACCATGCCCACTAACTCAGACGCCATGCCCACTGACTCAGACACCATGCCCACTGACACAGACACCATGCCCACTAACTCAGACGCCATGCCCACAGACTCAGACACCATGCCCACTTACTCAGACGCCATGTCCACTGACTATGACACCATGCCCACTGACTCAGACGCCATGCCCACTGACACAGACGCCATGCCCACTGACTCAGACGCCATGCCCACTGACTCAGACACCATGCCCACTAACTCAGACACCATGCCCACTAACTCAGACGCCATGCCCACTGACTCAGACATCATGCCCCCAGGATTCACCAAGTATTTATGCAACCATTTACGAAACCAGTACATCTAGGTACCTGGGAGTTAGACAACTGCTTTCTTTGGAAGTGTAAGAAAAAGGAGGCTTGGTGTAGCATCAGTTGATGTTGTTGTAGAATGATTAACATGGTCTGGAGTTTACTCGGTAGTGGGCAGGAATTGGAGTACCAAACGTCCACTGCTTTTCCTTAGTTTATTATATAAATATATATATCTTCTACACCGGGCCAGGAGCTAGCTAGAGTGTGTAAGGTCCGTTGCCCAGGGCTGTCTCTGAAGGTCTGAGGGCTGCAGGCGCAGAGCAGATTGCATTCAAATCTGCTGACAACCTTGTTGATGCCTATTAAGTTGTTTAGCTTAAGAGGGGTATTAGATCACTCTATGTGTATGTCCATGGCGCCTAACTGGCGTCCAACAGTGGTCGAGGACCGGGCCGCGGGGACGCTAAGCCCCGAAATCATTTCAAGATAACGATAACCTCAAGATAGATCAGATCACAATTTGGCAAGCCAACGCTTAGCGGATATATTGCAGACGGCCGGTGGAGGCAGGTGGTCCCCCGGTGGAGGCAGGTGGCCTCCCGGTGGAGGCAGGCGGCGTCCCGGTGGAGGCAGGCGGCCCCCCGGTGGAGGCAGGCGGCACCCCCGTGGGGGCAAGCGACCCGTCGGTGGAGGCAGGCGGCCCCCCCGGTGGAGGCAGGCGGCCCCCCCCCCCCCCGGTGGAGGCAGGCGGCCCCCCCCCCCCCCGGTGGAGGCAGGCGGCCTCCCCGGTGGAGGCAGGCGGCCGGTAAAGGGAAGAGGGAGAAGTCTTCACAACAACAGCTGGGTGTCTGACCTGATGGCCGGTAAGGGTGGCCGCCACAACTTCCCAAGGATATTTTAAGACTTATCCAGAGCAGGATATGTCATGCCTAGATAACCGCTACCAGCCGCTCCAATGCAGGAGGCTTCACTCATCACCACAGCCAGACAGTAAGGTGGAGCGGAGCATGCAACACACGTCTACTGTCTCCCCATTATTTAGAGAACGAACACAGGGAGACAGGACAACAGTGATAAGAATGGGTTAGCCAAATGAAATTGTTTCTCCATATGTAGATAGTATCTATCTATCTAATATATATATATATATATATATATATATATATATATATATATATATATATATATATATATATATATATATATATATATTAGTATTATATATATATATATATTAGTATATTTATTATATATATTAGTATATGTATTAGTATATATATTATATGACAATGTCAGACCACGGAGGAAAAATGAAACAGGAAATTTCCTGTTTCATTTTTCCTCCGTGGTCTGACATTGTCACATTCTTAATAACGTGTTTATTTTCGTGATATACACACATATATATTATATATATATATATATTAGTATATTTTGGTAGCAGTCTTTCCTGTAGACATATATTATTAAATATGACCGAAAAAGTAAGATTAATAATTCTAACACGAATTTTCTCGATCTTTCGTACATTTCTTTTCACTGTTGGTGGTAATTCAAAAATCAATTCTCCAAAATTCATTTTTTATTTCTAGTCTAAAAAAAATAAAAAAAATGAATTTTGGAGAATTGATTTTTGAATTACCACCAACAGTGAAAAGAAATGTACGAAAGATCGAGAAAATTCGTGTTAGAATTATTAATCTTACTTTTTCGGTCATATTTAATATATATATATATATATATATATATATATATATATATATATATATATATATATATATAAATAAAACCTAGAAGGGGTACCACCTCTGGTGCAAGTGTAGGGACCCATAGCCTCGGAGAAGAAAATAAAGAGTACTCAGAGAAGACCTTGTGGATCCTCACTGAACACTTTGATATTTTCTTCTCCTACTATATATATATATATATATATATATATATATATATATATATATATATATATATATATATATATATATATATATATATATATATATATATATTTAGGGGTACCACCACTGGTTTAATTAAAGGGACCCACATCCTCGAAGAAGAAAATAAATAGTGTTCAGAGAAGACCTTGTGGATTCTCACTGAATACTTTAATCTTTTCCTCTCCTACCACCCCTATTATTTTTTTTATTTGATTTTATTGCAATGCTGCAGTTTACAGAAAACACACACTTATACAACAATATACCAATCAGTGTTCGAAGACCTCGTCCAGCTCCTCGGGGGTCGGGTGCGTACCCAAGATACAGCACGCATTTCCCCTCTGAACAGCAACACTGAGGCGCTGGAACATAAAACTGGCCGCTCTTGGGTCTCTAGTCTTCCCAATGAGTTCCTCGCCCAGCTCCTTCAGGAACTTAAGTGCACATTTACCCCAGGCGCCCAGAGTCTCAGAGCCTATTGGCACGAACCTGTAACAACGTTCTAGGTCCCTGTACTTGTTAGTTTTCTGGGTCTCCCTGAAGGTGGCCGCCCCGCCTCCCTCTGCTGCGCTGTAAGGTAGATAGGTATCAGCCAATGTGAATGCACACGTGATGTGATGTGATGCACACGTATATATATATATATATATATATATATATATATATATATATATATATATATATATATATATATATATATATGTATATATATATATAACAGAAAACGCCTCACCTCAGAAGGATTCGAACCCAGACAGCCAGGGGGCTCCATTCATCTTAGCGTGTCACCTTAGGCACGCTAAGGCGCATGGAGACCTGGCTGTCTTGGGGTCGAAACCTTGTGGGGTGAGTTTTCTGTTATATATTGGCTTGGGGACCATTCAAGCTTATTTGCACAAGAGCCGTATATATCAACGTAAGAAATATTGAGAAGATTCGTGTTAGAATCATTAATCTTTCCCTTTCGGTCATATTCAACAACATTTGTTTACAAGAAAGATTGCTACCAATATATTATATATATATATATATATATATATATATATATATATATATATATATATATATATATATATATATATATATATATATATATATATATATATATATATATATATATATATATATATATATATATATATATATATGACAATGTCAGACCACGGAGGAAAAATGAAACAGGAATTTCCTTAAGTACTTTCGTATATTAAATACATCTTCAGAAGGTGTGATTGACAGTTGAGAGGCGGGACCAAAGAGCCAAAGCTCAACCCCCGCAAACACAATTAGGTGAGTACACACACACACACACACACACTATATATATATATATATATATATATATATATATATATATATATATATATATATATATATATATATATATATATATAGAAGGGAGTACCACCTCTAGCTGGAAGAAGGGGGACCCATAGCCTCGGAGGAAACCACGCATAACGCATTAGAAGGAATGTTTAGATCCCCTCCAATACAGTTTCTGTGTGCTTTTCTCCTACCACCCCCTTCCTTTTTTATTTTTTGTGCTTTATTATGCATTTGATGGTTACAAGATATACATGGGTTGATACAAAAATAATACTGCAAAAAGGTGCTTAAAGGTTATGGATCTCTTGAAAAACACAACACTGGGAAACATTGATGAATGTCACAGACGGGTTCGATCATTGTTGCAAGTCAAACACTTCTTCGAATTCCTCTGAAGTTGGACTAGTGCCCAAGACGCAACAGGCATTTCCCCTCTGAATCGCAACACTGAGGCGCTGGAACAAGAAACTTTTTGCTCTCTGGTCTTTTGTAGCGCTGATCAATTTGTCCCCCAATTCCTTCAGGAACTTCAATGCACATTTTCCCCACGAACCGAGGGTCTCCGAGCCGATCGGAACAAAGCTGTAGCAGTGTGCTAGACCTCTATATTTAATAATTTTCTGCGATTCCCTGAAAGAAGCAGCACCACCGCTTTCACGTGTGCTGTAGTGGAGGTAGGTACTGGCCAGTGTGGCAGCGCACGTGTAGTCCCATACCACTTGCTTACCATCCTTCCAAGGTAGCAAGGTGACCCCATCAGGGCGCTTCTGAGGGTCGTTAGGTCTGGATAAGTGTGGTTCTCTTTGTGCCGGGCAGCGGGCTGTGGCGAGGCTCCTCTTGATGATGTCATTGACTTCTTCATGTCTTGCAATTTTACCCTGTGATTTACGACATACCAGACCATGACGACCATATTGGTCTGCCATCGCAGTTCCGCAGATGCACCTATGTTCGGTGAGGATGGGGGCGGCAAGGCGAAGGGCAACTCCAATGCGGAGAGCGTCATGACTGAGGCGAGTTCCCAGGGCTGCATTGGGCACAGCAAATAAGAAATCCCCGGCGTGGGGTGCTGTTACCGCTAGGAGGCGGGCTTTGTTTTCAGCATCAGCGTTGTCAATCATTGCTGTGACAGTCTTTTCCATTATGGGGCTATCCCAGTGGGCCTGCTTGTGGTCTTTTGGGACTTGTGGTCGGGGTTGAGGGTGTGCAATGGTGTCCCATTGTCTGGCTGCTTCGATGAACGTTTGATCATGAGTTCCCGCTGTCTCTCTCATACGCTCTGGTAGGATCTGCCCTACCAATTCGTTGGCTGCTGTACATGAGGATAAGAATGCTGGAAGTGCTACCTCAGTTGCCTTTCGTATGCCTATCCCTCCAAATCTCACTGGCAGTGTTGCTTGGTCCCACTGACTGTCATCTAAATCTAGGTTGAGCGCCTTCCTGAATATTGACCTGAGGAGCTCATCATATTGATTTAGAAGTGGGTTGCCAAAAGTTGGTGCACACCTTAAGAAGTATGTTAGCCTGGGCAAGGTAAGGCACTTTGTGAGAAGGTAGAGGGCATCATGGGAGTCCAAGTCCCCAATTCTCTCTTCCATCCTCTTTAGGTCTCTAAACTTTTCGTCAAGGGCCGCAGCAATAGCATTGTGGCCCAGAGGTGCTCCGAGTAGTGTGCTGTCGGTAGGTTTAACGACTGAGGCTTCTGGTAGAACTGATTTCACTGCTCTAATGATTACTTCACTGGATGCAATAATTTCGCACTTGGAGGGGTTAAGAACGAGACCCATGGACTCCCCCCGTGTCTTCACCAGCTGTAGGTCTTCTAGCAGGGAATCTTGTGTGCCTGCCAGAGTGCCATCATCCAGGAACCAGATGTTGAGCTCGCTGGACAGTCTGGCTGTAATTTCTCGAACCGCTATGCAAAAGAGGATATATATATATATATATATATATATATATATATATATATATAAGGGCAGGTCCTTAATCCTAATTTTCTCTGGAATATTGCCCGCCAAATCGTTTAACAACCAGGCACCCATTTACTGCTGGGTGAACAGAGGCTACAGTTAAGGATTCGCGCCCAGTCAATCCTCCCCGGCCAGGATAGGAACCCAGGCCAGAGTGCTCGCGAAGCGCCGGGCGAGTGCTTTACCACTGCGCCGTGGGAACTGCGGGGAACAAAGTACAAGACATAAATACTTCTACTTCACCTTCTGAAGATGTATTTAATATACGAAAGTACTTAAGGAAATTCCTGTTTCATTTTTCCTCCGTGGTCTGACATTGTCACATTCTTAATCACGTGTTTATTTTCGTGATATACACATATATATATATATATATATATATATATATATATATATATATATATATATATATATATATATATATATATATATATATATATATATATATATATATATATATATATATTTAAATGGAGACCATTCAAGCTAAACATTTACTTCTGTAATGCTGAGCGAGATCCCAGCATGTTCAATTCCTTAAACATTCTGAGGACAGCTATACTGGTCTAGGATGCATGTGAGACCCCAACAGGGACCCAGGACCGTCCCTACGCGCACCACACACAGACACGTGTGTACTACACACTAAAGCTTAAGCCTGCTAGTGCTCGATACTTTTATTTGGCATACAAAACTAGTTCACGTATCTTATATGCACGTCTCTTCAATGTCATACTTGACCATCAGTGTTAAGTACAGAGACTACTCGCCATAAAGAGCATTACCTCGCCATATGCCACGGAGTGCGATGCCGGCCGCCAGACACGCATGTGATGACTCCCCAGGATGATCTTATCAAGGAACCATTATATAATAGCTGACGAGTCTAGTTTTTGTTGAGTGTTCCTGTACTGACCGCAGGTGGATACCAGGCGGGTCTGTGTGGGTGGGTATTCTGGAGTACACTGAACAGCTGTGTGGGTGGATGTCGCTAAGTACAGCTGTGTGGGGTTGAAGTTGCTAAATACAGCTGTGGTGGTTGAAGTTGCTAAGTACAGCTGTGTGGGTACCTGGAGTGGGTTCTGAAAATTCTACTCCCCTGGCCCGGCCCGGAGCTAGGCTTGACTTGTGTGAGCTTGGTCCAACAAGCTGTTGCTTGGAGAGACTCGCAGCCCCACAAATCCATTACAACCTGGTTGATCCGCCATCCCTTACTGAGAAGTGCCTTGTGATTGGATCCCTGGATTTAAACTTTGAAGGTTCTCATAATCTATCCAATCATTTTTCTATCTGACGTTATATTTGCCTGGTTACGCTCCCTAAACGTTAGGTTGTCAGACACCACCATTCCCAGATTCTTTACGTGTTGCTTTCCTACTATGAGTAGAAGTATTTGTCTTGTACTTTGTTCCCCGCAGTTCCCACGGCGCAGTGGTAAAGCACTCGCCCGGCGCTTCGCGAGCACTCTGGCCTGGGTTCCTATCCTGGCCGGGGAGGATTGACTGGGCGCGAATCCTTAACTGTAGCCTCTGTTCACCCAGCAGTAAATGGGTGCCTGGTTGTTAAACGATTTGGCGGGTCATATTCCAGAGAAAATTAGGATTAAGGACCTGCCCTTATATATATATATATATATATATATATATATATATATATATATATATATATATATATATATATATATATATATATATATATATATATATATATATATTTTGTGTGTGTGTGTGTGTGTGTGTGTGTGTGTGTGTGTGTGTGTGTGTGTGTGTGTGTGTGTGTGTACTCACCTAATTGTGCTTGCGGGGGTTGAGCTTTGGCTCTTTGGTCCCGCCTCTCAACTATCAATCAACTGGTGTACAGATTCCTGAGCCTACTGGGCTGTGTGTGTGTGTGTTTGTGTGTGTACTTACCTAGTTCTCACCTAGTTGTGCTTGCGGGGATTAAGCTTTGTCTCTTTGGTCCCGCCTCTCAACCGTGAATCAACTGGTGTACAGATTCCTGAGCCTACTGGGCTCTATCATTCCTAAATTTGAAACTGTGTATGGAGTCAGCTTCCACCACATCACTTCCTAGTGTATTCCATTCATTAACTACTCTGCCACTGAAAAAGTTCTTTCTAACGTCTCTGTGGCTCATCTGGGGACTTAAGTTTCCACCTGTGTCCCCTTGTTCGTGTTCCACCCGTGCTGAAGAGTTTGTCTTTGTCCACTCTGTCAATCCCCTGAGAATTTTGTAGGTGGTTATCATGTTTCCCCTCACTCCTCTGTTTTCCAAAGACGTGAGGTTCAACTCCTTTAGCCTTTCATTGTAGCTCAACACAAGTTTCTAAAGGCAGTTCTTATGTTGGCTAACCTAGCATATGCCGCTGATGATATCCTTTTGATTTGCGCCTCTGGGGACAGGTTCGGTGTGATATCAACCCCCAGATCTTTCTCTCTATTTGACTTTTGCAGGATTTCACCTCCCAGATGTGTGTGTATATATGTGTACTCACCTAATTGTGCTTGCAGGGGTTGAGTTTTGTCTCTTTGGTTCCGCCTTTCAACTGAGGCGCGTGTGTGTGTGTATATTTCATTTAAGGTAACTATCCACACCTAATTATCTGAAATTTATCATTGTTAAACACAACCTGCCCTCAGGGGGTTACATACCCTCGAGGTAATCATTAATAACCACTTCATATTTAACGCTATAATCTACTCCCTGTTTATGGCTAGATTAAGGTTAGGTCTGGTTAGGTTAGGTTAGTTTATTACTATAATTCTCAGACATGTGAGAAAACACCCTCTCTCCAAGTATGTGAAATAGGAAATTCAAAAACTATTTGAGTATCCCCTAAACTATGACATTAAAGGAAACCTACGCCATAGGGCTTATCAAAGAAAACTAGCTTACCATTGACATTTAGTTCCTTAATCCCAAGATTTTTAATACAATACAATTAGAACTTGAGAATATTCTATGATTAAGTCAAAGATCCCCTTGCCTATTTACACGTACAGCCGACCATTATTGTAACGGTAATATACTTTCAGACCATCGCGAATATCAAGATAACTATCCAGGTAGTCTGATAGAGAGGTTGGTATCTCCATGTAATCATTTCACCCTGAGAATCGGTTGGTTAAAAACATCATGTTATTTTCCGCTTCCCAATCAAAAACTTTATTAATATCAGCTTGTGTATCTTACAAGTAATTTTCATGCTGATTTTTGTGCCATGTGCAAAAGATGACACGACTCTGTGATTTGGATTTTATCTATATCTGATATGAGAATAAGAACAAGCAGCGGTGCAAGGCCCGGAGGTAGAGAGCTTTTCAGTGTGCTTGGACTTGATTCTCTTTGAATTCAGTTTGACAAGAAACTGGATATCCATCGTCTTACTTTACCTGTTATTGCCATTGTCCTCAATTTATGGGCTGTCACTCCACGGTCACATTTATTAAATACCTTTGCGAAGTCCGTGTGTATAACATCTTGTGCACAACCACGTGAACAACAGTTGAACATCGGTGGTGGCACGATGTTCAAGTGTTACATATTTTTTTTTTTTTTTTTTTTGAGATATATACAAGAGTTGTTACATTCTTGCACAGCCACTAGTACGCGTAGCGTTTCGGGCAAGTCCTTAATCCTATGGTCCCTGGAATACGATCCCCTGCCGCGAAGAATCGTTTTTTCATCCAAGTACACATTTTACTGTTGCGTTAAACAGAGGCTACAGTTAAGGAATTGCGCCCAGTAAATCCTCCCCGGCCAGGATACGAACCCATGACATAGCGCTCGCGGAACGCCAGGCGAGTGTCTTACCACTACACCACGGAGACTGCTAATAACTGCTAATATTGAATAACTGTTAAACGTGGAATGTAAGAACATAGAAATATTGAAGTAAAATGAAAATCTTTTAAGAAAACAAAAACTGGATAGTTTCCTGGAAGAGGTGCCAGACGAACCGAGCTGTGGTGGACATTGGGCCTGCGGGCCGCTCCAAGCCTGTTGGACCAAGCTCTCACAAGTCAAGCCTGGCCCCCGGCCGGGCTCGGGGAGTAGAAGAACTCTCAGAACCACATCTAGGTACAATCCAGGTAGAGGAAACTTTACAGAGCACATGTACCCCTGTTGTGGAAACAGGCAGCCTGTACCTAGGCAAATCGAGGAATCTCCAGGCCAACTGCTGACCTGCCCCAGGATGCAACCCACAACAGTTCTCTAAATCCCTGGTACCTATTTACTGCTGGGTGAACAGACACACCAGGCGAAAGGAAACCGCTGGTATGCTCCAGCACACACCCACCAGGTATGCTTCTGGAGAAAGGACATTTGCCCGACCATATCCGCCCCGTTTGGAGATCGAACCCGTGATCCTCGCGTGTGTGTGTCTAGGACTTGGACCACTGTATCGAATTATGAGGCAATTCCTTTCTTAGTGCCAATAAAACTGCCCCTCTGCTCGCAGGCCGCTGTGCAGCTTCCGGTAAATCATGCATTACTCATTGAATTAAGTAATCAGCAATTTGTCTACCGAACACTCACTAAGACATCTTCAGTGATGGGTGAAACCGTATGTTCACACGCCTTAGTTAATAATATGAAGTAAACATTATATGAAATGAAGTCAGTTACGACTTAATAATGGACGACTTGATAAGAGTCCAGGACTTGATAAGGGTCCAGGACTTGAAAAGGGTCCAGGACTTGATAAGGGCCCAGGACTTGATAAGGGTCCAGGACTTGATAAGGGCCCAGGACTTGATAAGGGTCCAGGACTTGATAAGGGTCCAGGACTTGATAAGGGCCCAGGACTTGATAAGGGTCCAGGACTTGATAAGGGCCCAGGACTTGGTAAGGGTTCAGGACTTGATAAGGGCCCAGGACTTGATAAGGGCCCAGGACTTGATAAGGATCCAGGACTTGATAAGGGCCCAGGACTTGATAAGGGCCCAGGACTTGATAAGGGCCCAGGACTTGATAAGGGTCCAGGACTTGATAAGGACCCAGGACTTGATAAGGACCCAGGACTTGATAAGGGCCCAGGACTTGATAAGATCCCAGGACTTGATAAGGGTCCAGGACTTGATAAGGGTCCCGGACTTGATAAGGGTCCAGGACCTGATAAGGTCCCAGGACTTGATAAGGGTCCAGGACTTGATAAGGGCCCAGGACTTGATAAGGGCCCAGGACTTGATAAGGGCCCAGGACATGATAAGGGCCCAGGACTTGATAAGGGCCCCAGGACTTGATAAGGGCCCAGGACTTGATAAGGGTCCAGGACTTGATAAAGACCCTGGACGGACTGAAGCACCGTGACATTCTCAGCTTCTGATATATGTGGTTTGGGTTATTTAACATAACAACGATATTAGACATTTGATATTAGACTGACCGCTCTCCGGCATCAACTCTTTATGTCTGGAGTGAGAGGCTTTTACCTGGGGAGACTCAGGCTCTGTTTCCTGAGTCTATAGGTGGCAGCGCTCGTGTGCTTGTGTACTATTTACCCCTAAGTGCTACAGCTATTTTAAAAGTAATACATCGAGGTACGCCTGTTTAAAGGCAGTTACCAAATCTAATGGTAAAAAAAGTAACATGACAATTTAAGCATTGGAGGTAATTACAGATAGCGACAGTAGCGGTGTAAGGGTTAAATAGCACAAACTATTCTGATTTGTTTATCGCCAGTCCTTCAGTGTTTTAACTGACCGCCTGAACTGACCAGGCATACTGGATTGCATGTTGCAATCCAGCCAACCCACCGAACAAAAAACAAATAGTATCCACCAAATAAAATCGAGTCCAAGTGCAATTAAAAGCTTGGTACCTCAGGGTACAGTCCTTGCACCACTGCTTTTCCATATTCTCATATCATATATATAGACAAAAGTACAAGGCACAGCTTCGTATCATCTTTTGCAAATGACATAAAAATCAGCACGAAAATTACCTCTGTTGAAGACATTGAAAAACTACATGCAGTTATTAATAAAGTTTTCGACTGGGCAGCAGAAAATAACATGATGTTTAACCGTGATAAATTCCAGGTACTCAGGTACAGTAAAATTCAGGACCTTAAACATAATACAGAGTACAAAACACAATCAAATGTGCCCATAGTAGGAAAACAGCGTGTAACTAATCTGGGAATAATGATGCCTGACGACCTACGTTTAGGGAGCATAACCAAGCAAATATTGCGTCAGCCAGAAAAATAATAGGATGGATTACGAGAATTTTCAAATCCAGGGATCCCATCACAATGGCTGTACTCTTCAAATCACTTGTGTTGTTCCGTCTTGAGTACTGCTCAGTACTCACTTTCTCCTCCAGAGCAAGAGAGATTGCTGAAGTAGAGGGAATACAGAGGACATATACGACAAACATAGACGCACGCGATAAAGCACCGAAACTATTGGGATCGTCTCAAAGTTCTCCAAATGTACTCACTAGAAAGGAGACGAGAGAGATATCAAATAATATACACGTGGAAAATACTGGAGGGCCAGGTACTAAATATATACAGTAAAATAATATCATACTGGAGTAAACGATATGGATGAAAAGGCAGAATAAATCCAGTGAAGAGCGGGAGTGCCATAGGCACAATCAGAGAACACTGTATAAACATCAGAGGTCCGCGGTTGTTCAACATCCTCCCAGCAAAAATAAGAAATATTGTCGAAACAACCGTGGACATCTTCAAGAGAAAACTAAATAGTTTTCTTCAAGAAGTGTCGAACCAATAGGCTGTGGTGGATGTGGGCCTGCGGGCAGCTCAAAGCAACAGCCTGTTGGATCAAGCTGTCACAAGTCAAGCTTGGCCTCAGGCCGGGCTTGACGAGTAGAACTCCTAGAACCCCATCAAGCAGGTATCACGCAGGTATGACGGATGCAAATCCCCCTAAACTATCAATAATCCCATTACTCTGATCCATCGTTCAGAACATATTTATTTTCTTTGCTAAACACATTTGAAATAAAAAGTGCTGAAAACTATGGCCATCTTATTGAAATTTTTTCTTGCGTTATTTTATTTCAAACATTTTTCTAAGTTTGAGCATTTGCCTTAATACCAGCAGTGAATAACATGTTAACAAAGGTCAGCAAATGGGATCATGCTCTTGCAGGATAGTGACACATGTTTCTGTATCACATTTATCATGCACCTGCAATGGGAACTGCGAAATGTGACGTTGTTGCAGGCGGGCGCCTATTAACATGGAATCTTTCTTTTACAGAAGGACCACCGGTGATCAAGGAGCACCCCAGTAACGTGGTGGCTCGCCGCAACGACCCCGCCACCCTCAACTGTGCCGCCTCTGGTGCCGCCCGCGTCAGGTGGTTCCGTGACGGAGAAGAGGTGGTCACCTCCACACAAGACCCTCGCTCCCACCGTGTCCTCCTGCCCTCTGGTTCCCTCTTCTTCCTCCGTGTCACTGCCACCAGGAAGGACAGTGACACAGGCACCTACTGGTGCGTGGCGTCCAATAGCTACGGCACTACACGCTCCCACAATGCCACACTGACCGTGGCCACCCTTGCGTATGACTTCCAGAGCCAGGCAGAGCCCACGGTGAAGGCCAGGGTAGGTGACTCTGTCAGCCTTCCATGCCGGCCGCCCAAAGCCACTCCTCCGCCAGAGCTGACCTGGCTGAGGGACGGCCGGCAGGTGACCAACTCCAGTCGTGTCAGCGTCACTGAGGCTGGAGACCTGGTGATCAGCCAGGCCGTCCAGGAAGACTCTGCAGCCTACGTGTGTCGAGCCCGTAATGCTGCTGGGACCAGGGAGTCTGCTCCAACTCAACTCACAATAATGAGTAAGTGTTTAAATATAGTTATTGTACTTTATTTACCTCTATATGATATAATTCCACTCACCTTTTTTTTGACTAGAAATTACTTTTTGCCTGCAGGCGTGAGCGATTTATTCAAATAAAAGCCATTGTAAGCTTTACATATTGAAGGCCTTACAGACAATCAACATTTATCTTCATCATCGCCATATATATGTGCACTCTTCAACCCACCATTTTCATCGCAACTACACTTATGTTATAATTTTGTGATTTAACAGTTTCCTAATGCTTTAATACAGATCACTTTCATATATGTTTACAAAATATATCAACTTAAAACTATGTAATGTGAACATATTAGCCACGCAGTTGCCATAATACAAACAAATTCCATCCTCAGCTCCACCGCTATTTGAGGAGAAGCCAGCCAATGTGACTGCTCCGTCAGGAGTGGTGGTAGTTCTGATATGTCGGACACAAGGATCTCCAGTTCCCACAGTGACATGGCGGCGGCTGGATGGCAAGATGCCACTGGGACGAGTCAAAATGGAAGAAATGCAACAACGTCTGGTGTTGCAACAGGTGACAGTTGCTGATTCAGGCATATATGTGTGTGAAGTGGAGAATGAGGCGGGAATTGCTATAGCACAGGCAACTGTCACCATCGTTGATGCTCCGGAGCTGGCTGATGCACCACAGAACCTTCAAGTTATGGTTGGTGAAAGAGCAAAGGTTTCATGCCGCATGAAGGGTGAGCCTCAGCCATTGGTGTTGTGGCGTCTGCCCACACTAGACAGAACGGCCCTCCTCACCACAGGCCTGTCAAGGGGTCATACCTCTGTGTCTGATGATGGACACCACCTCCTGTTGGAGAATGCAGCTACTGAGGACAGTGGTACTTACTATTGCTGGGGTGTTAGCAGTGGTGGCGGTGTAAGAGGGCAGGCAGAAGTTGTAGTGGTGTCAGCCCTTCCACCACCTGTGATGGGCACTGAGCCCAGAGATCTTATGGTTGCCCCAGGAAGTACTGCCTCTTTTCCATGTGAGGTAGTGAGTGAGGCCGCTGAGGCTACCATTTCCTGGTGGTACAGACCGGCTGTTCATTTGCCGTCCCGCCAACTTACCCAGGACTCTGATGACCCCCGGATCTCTCTCCAAGAGAATGGTGCCCTGATTCTCAAGAATGTGCATCTAGATGATGCAGGCATATATACGTGCCGTGCTATGGCAAACACTGGCACTGTGGAACAAGCAGCTGTACTGAAGGTAGAGCGTGATGCTCACATCCTTAAACCATTACTGTTACCAGCTCCTCCCACAAAGCCCCGTCTTATGGCAATGAACCAAACAGCAGTACAGCTGAGTTGGCTTCCTAACTCTCAAGTGAGTGGGGAGTCTGGTCAGTGGTACACAGTAGAGTACTGGAGGCAGGGCTGGGATGAATGGCGAGTGGCTGATGCCATCATAATCAAGGAGTCGTGTGTGGTGAGTCGTCTCACACCTGGACACACCTACACTTTTCTAGTCCGTGCTGTTAACAACATAGGACAGTCATTTCCAAGTCCTTGGTCAGATCCAGTCACCACCCGCTCTCCTCGTGATCCCAACCTTACTGTCAACCAGGTCCGCCAAGCCCGGCGCCGCCTTGCTCGGCCCATTGTCACCCTCACTGATGCCGCCATCACGGCACCTGACAGTGTCCTGCTCACCTGGGACTTCCTGGCCCCAACAGATGGAGCTGTGGAGGGCGTGTTGGTGTACTCCATAGCAGAGGTGGGCACCGTGCAGGTGGCTACTGTCCTGGGTGCATCATCTTCATCCCACCTTTTGCATGACTTGAGTCCCAACACCCCCTACACCTTTTTCATTGTCCCTTTCTGGCACAGTGTTGAGGGCACACCCTCCAACTCTCGCTCACTCACTACGCCTGAGGATGGTAAGTTGCTTAAATTTTCTGTTTCATCAAACCTTGTACATCGTTTATAGTTATAATTGTACTAGCATATTTAATCCATATCTTTGACATTATGATTGTCTGGACAAAATTTATGTACAAATATTTGTATCACAATATGTTGGTTTTTTGCTCACAGTTCCTGCGATTGCTCCAAAGGATGTGCACATCACGGTGCATGAGGAAGGCTCTGTACTCATCAGGTGGGCGAGTGTGAGTGCCGAGGAAGCTCGTGGGGACCTGGTGGGTTACCAGGTAACAATAAGCCACAATGGTAGCCAGACCACAGAGACGGTGGCAAGCCCCTGGCTGGAGGCCCGCAGCCTCCTGCCTGGTCGCCTCTACACTGTGCGCGTGGCAGCCGTCACGGGCGCGGGTCCTGGGCCCTTCAGTGACCCTGTCCTGCTCGATGCTGGGCCCAGTGATGCCCACAGCATTCAGAGGGTCAATAAGGATGATGATAGTAGTAGTTCTGTAATGTATGCTTCACCACAGCCAGAGTGGTTGATGTACTTACTAGTTCCCTTAGTACTATTGGTGCTGGTGGTCACCTTGTTGTATGTAAAGCACTTGCGTCAAAAAGCACCACCTTCCACATCACCTCAGACACCTACCCTCTACCAAGACGCATCCATCTACCCAGACCATCATTCAGTCAACATGTACAGCGAGCAAAAATTATGGCATCCTTCAGAGAGTGACAAAGATTCTAGTTTGTCATCAGCGCGACTCGTGCGTCCAGACCAACTCGTGAACGAGTACGCAGAGCCACGTGTACATAACGATACAATGACGGAACCGTATGCCACCACAGCATTATTGGCTCCTCCATCACCCTGTATGACCCACGGCACTCCCTGGCAACACCATAGTGATGACTCTGGCGTACAGGTCAACTGGGCTGCATTTCTTCCTCCTCCACCTGCGTGTCCCCCACCAATTAACCTGGGAAACCCAACTAGACCTGGAGGCAGTGATCAACAGGAACCCCGGATGAGGTCGCCTCCTGCGTCACAGTATGACAACAGAAGTAGTTCTGAGCAGTATGAGAGGCCATGCGATGCTGCCTCAGAACACACATATGACGTATATACACATGTGACACCTGCTGACTGCAGAGAAGGGTTCCTTACCTTCAGCACTTTGCAGGGTCATGGTTGTCAAAAAGTTCACGCTGATTGCCACCCTCCACCATCTGCTGACCTGCCACACAGTAACACGCACTAGTGCCATTGTCTCACACGTCTGACGAACTGGCAGATTTCCCTCATAGAATCCACCAGCACCACCTTTGTCTCCTGGGTCAAAGATACCTTCACTCAGGATGAAGTCAGAGACCTGATGGTAGTCCTTGAGACATTCAGTAGCGTACAACTCATTGGATTCAGAGTTTAAATAAGTGTTAAAAGGTAAGATTCCCAGTAGACATTGCCATCATGATCAGACAAAAGAAATATGTAATTCCTACCACTCCTTCGGTCATTGAAGACTGAAGAGTTGTTCATTGACAATGTCCTCCAGGTCATCCACAGCCTGGATGACAGCCATGTCATCCACATTTGGTCGTGTATTTAAATCACCCATAACCCCTTTGTTAGTCCACTCATGCTCATCACAACCCCTGTGCTGGTACACTCATGCTCATCACAATCCCTGTGCTGGTACACTCATGCTCATCACAACCCTTGTGTTGGTACACTCATGCTCATCACAACCCTTGTGTTGGTACACTCATGCTCATCACAACCCCTGTGCTGGTACACTCATGCTCATCACAACCCTTGTGTTGGCACACTCATGCTCATCACAACCCTTGTGTTAGTCCACTCATGCTCATCACAATCCTTGTGTTGGCACACTCATGCTCATCACAACCCTTGTGTTAGTACACTCATGCTCATCACAACCCTTGTGCTGGTACACTCATGCTCATCACAATCCTTGTGTTAGTCCACTCATGCTCATCACAACCCTTGTGTTGGTACACTCATGCTCATCACAACCCTTGTGTTGGTACACTCATGCTCATCACAACCCTTGTGCTGGTACACTCATGCTTATCACAATCCTTGTGTTGGCACACTCATGCTCATCACAACCCTTGTGTTAGTCCACTCATGCTCAACACAATCCTTGTGTTGGCACACTCATGCTCATCACAACCCTTGTGTTAGTACACTCATGCTCATCACAACCCTTGTGCTGGTACACTCATGCTCATCACAATCCTTGTGTTAGTCCACTCATGCTCATCACAACCCTTGTGTTAGTCCACTCATGCTCAACACAATCCTTGTGTTGGCACACTCATGCTCATCACAACCCTTGTGTTAGTACACTCATGCTCATCACAACCCTTGTGCTGGTACACTCATGCTCATCACAATCCTTGTGTTAGTCCACTCATGCTCATCACAACCCTTGTGTTGGTACACTCATGCTCATCACAACCCTTGTGTTGGTACACTCATGCTCATCACAATCCTTGTGTTGGCACACTCATGCTCATCACAACCCTTGTGTTAGTCCACTCATGCTCATCACAATCCTTGTGTTGGCACACTCATGCTCATCACAACCCTTGTGTTAGTACACTCATGCTCATCACAACCCTTGTGCTGGTACACTCATGCTCATCACAATGCTTGTGTTAGTCCACTCATGCTCATCACAACCCTTGTGTTGGTACACTCATGCTCATCACAACCCTTGTGTTGGTACACTCATGCTCATCACAACTCATGTGTCAGTTTGCTTACCCCTTTACAGTCCTCACTGTGTCACAATAGTTCTGCAGTTAGCAGCACAATGGGTTCACGTCCAAAAGGTCCCAGGTTCGATTCCCACCCAGAACGGAGGCATTTGAATACAGGTGTATCCTTTTATCGGATGCTTCTCTTCGCCTAGCAGTAAACAGATACCTGCAAGTTAGATAGCTGTTGCTGATTGTCCTTTAAAAAAGGTCAGGCGCTGACCTATGCTGTCGTAAAAAAATGCTTCCCGTTCCCAACACAACAACAAAAGAGTTCATGACCCCTGTGGTCAAGACCTGCACCATCTTCACTTGCAGCAGTACACTCACCCTACACTAATGATACACTTGCCCCCTTGAGGTCATTGCGAAATTGCTTTTGCACTCACAACACTTATCAAGATTCATTTCTCAAACCTGTCACACCCACCTAGGAAGGTAAGTCAGACACATGTTTACCGCACATTTCACACATCTTCATCACATGTGAAAAGGGCACTACTTCCAGTGGCTTCCTCACACTACATCACTCTGGTTCACTTGGAAGTTGCCTTATACCCTCGTTACTTTATTTATACTTTACTTCCACATGTTAATAAATTTGGTTTACTGTTTATCTATACCTGTTACTCGTATTCTTAATAACGTGTTAATTGTGGAATTATTTAAATCAGGAGAGGTATGTGCTTTTCCGAGCAAATTAGAATGCAAATATCCTAACCCACACATATGAAATGGTATGAAAGTTATGACGTTTCAGTCTATCCTGGACCCTTATGAAGTCACACTTTGTACGTGATAAGGGTCGAGGGTGGACCGAAACCTCGTCATTTTCCTTCTTTTCATATGTGTGGGGTTGAGTGTTTATTGTTTTTGCAACATTGTTTCTTGTTAAAGTTTTGACCATGTGCAGAATTACCTCCTGTTCTATGCCTCTGTAATTTACACCCACGATACCACCTGCATACAGCGCCTGTGTTAACACAACACACACCAGTGTCACCTTAGGCTACTACACCCTCGAGTAACGTTGCCCCCGTCAACTGCTACACTACCAGTAGCTTCTACACTCACCACCTACACCAAGTGATATACTATGTACGTTAGTGCCAAACACTGCCTGCCAGTTACATTACATGATCATTTCTATGTTATTTGTTGCTAGTCACTGAATGTATATATGTAAATTAAAAATTTATATTTTTATTAAACATTGTAAATAATGTGCAAATGTTTCATATATCCCACTGTTATATACACATAATGCTGCATACTGTTGTTCTAGGGAATGTGAACATTCCGTTAAAAGACTTGAAAGTTCGTGTCTTCTGGCTTCATATCTTAAATGGAAGATAAAATTTCAGCCATCAAATATATTTAAATATCTAAGATTTAATATACCTTTGAGAAAAGAGATGGGCCGGGAAAAGCTAAATCTATGGAAAGTAGTTCTAAAAAAAAAGCCTGAAACATGAGCCAGATAAGATTTAAAATACATTGAATGCGCAGCTCTGTGAAAGTGTGTTTCCATTCAGTAAGTTGCCCCTCGACGAGCGGCACCCGGGTGCTGTGATTGTGGAGTTCCTGGATAATTCTGTCTGTCAGTACAGCAGATTCACGAAGCAGTTACACAAGCACTTACGAACCTGTACATCCTTTCTCAATCTTTGGCGGTTTTGTTTACAATTATTAAACAGTTAATGAACTCCGAAGAACCAGGAGGCTGTTTATAATAATAACAACAGTTGATTGGGAAGTTTTCATGCTTGTAAACTATTTAATAAATGGAAACAAAGCCGTCAAGGATTGAGGAAACATGTACACGTTCGTAAGTGCTTGCGTAACTGCTTCGTGAATCTGGCCCCAGGTAGTAAGAGCTGTTAGTAAGTGATTATGAAGTGAAGCCACCAAGCCGGAGGACTGTAGTACCGTATGGAACCCGTGTTGTTATTTATTGCCCTTTGTCTGTGTGTGTGTGTAATTACCTAAGTGTAGTTACAGGATGAGAGCTACGCTCGTGGTGTCCCGTCCTCCCAGTACTCTTTGTCGTTTAATGTTTTGAAACTACTGATGGTTTTGGCCTTCTACCACTTTCTCATTTAACTTGTTCCAACAGTCTTCCACTCTGCAAAATAAAACTTTCCAATGTTTTTTTTGGCACCTTTGTTTCCTTAGCTTCAATCTGTGCTTGAATCTGTGTCGTCTTGTTCTTGAAAGGGAGAGAAAGAGAGAATTTACAAGCGGGTGCTTATCGACTGGGTATTTTTAAACAGCTTTGCAGTTCAGGAGTTAATAATATAAAAAACCTGCGTATCGCTGCGTCTCATCACCTTGAACACTGAGGAAAGACACGTGGATGTTAGTGAAGGAGTTAATCTTGTCATACATTAATGAGAGTAAGTATACAATTTATTCGTCTACCTCACGAAGGGCTCGTACAGTCTACCTCACCTTGAGAGCAGGGTGTCAGGGGTTGAGAGCAGGGTGTCAGGGGGGGAGATGAGGGGGTTGAGAGCAGGGTGTCAGGGGGGAGATGAGGGGGTTGAGAGCAGGGTGTCAGGGGGGGGGAGATGAGGGGTTGAGAGCAGGGTGTCAGGGGGGGGAGATGAGGACTTGAGAGCAGGGTGTCAGGGGGGAGATGAGGGGGTTGAGAGCAGGGTGTCAGGGGGGGAGATGAGGGGGTTGAGAGCAGGGTGTCAGGGGGAAGATGAGGGGGTTGAGAGCAGGGTGTCAGGGGGGAAGAGCAGGGTGTCAGGGGGTTGAGAGCAGGGTGTCAGGGGGGAGATGAGGGGGTTGAGAGCAGGGTGTCAGGGGGGAGATGAGGGGGTTGAGAGCAGGGTGTCAGGGGGAAGATGAGGGGGTTGAGAGCAGGGTGTCAGGGGGGAGATGAGGGGGTTGAGAGCAGGGTGTCAGGGGGGAGATGAGGGGGTTGAGAGCAGGGTGTCAGGGGGAAGATGAGGGGGTTGAGAGCAGGGTGTCAGGGGGGAGATGAGGGGGTTGATGTAACAAACTAGGCTGTTGTAAGAATTATCCAGAGTGGTTTATCGACAAAAGAGAATGGGAAGCTGAGCCGCATGGTGACCTGACCCCCAGGGGAATTCGCGGTGGAAATAACCGACGCTTTGTTCATATCTGCGTATAATGAATCATCCTATAGTATTCAGTAATTTAGAGAAAATTAGCCTTTATTCATTTTTATTAAAATTGTATTGTATAATAGTACTGGATACAACATCAAGAGTATTCTAATTATTGAGTTTAAGTCACCATCAGTGACGTCACGAATCAGATCTAACTTTTAAAGCGGAGTGACCGGCGGTCATAGGTCAGCAGGGTTGACATGTCTAATATTTCTCAAAGTTTTAATAACCATTTTTGTGATCGGGAACAGCTCTGCCGTTAGATGTTTGTAATTTAATTCAGTAAAATAATTCAACCAGTCTGGATCAATTAAGTACAACAGAGTTTAATTGTTATAACTTAACCTTGCTAAAGTAACTGGGTAAGCGATGCGGAACAATACAATACTCTGTCTGGGGTAGTCCAGACAAGGAAAAAATCAGTGTGGTCACGGAAGCAGCTGGGATAAGAGGTCAACATCTTACCTCTCCCCAAGACCAGCACAACACCCAGAGCTGGTCGCCCAAGGTATAGTTGCTATTGTAAATTATAGGGATAGTCTTCTCATTTGCCATTCAGGTCAAGTAGGGAGTGTTAAAGTGATAGGGAGTGAACATTTTTAGATTTTGTTTTAGTTTTTCTTTTAATAAATTAAATTTGTTAATATTTTGCATTTCATTATTTCCATGTGTTTTATGTGTAAACTTGTCCTGGTCACGTGGTCCACACGAGGCAGAGTTGTATTGGGCGCCGATTCTAACATCGAATCGGAATTATCATTACCGTGTAATTTATTCCACACTCAAGGTCATCGTTTATAGTGGGGATCAAGCCCCTAGGTTGATTAATTAGCGTGATCGATCCAGACCTCGATCATTGCTCTTGTATTACTGGTCTGGTGGTGGCAGCAGAGGTGACTCTAGGGTTTTGTTCAGAGCTTAGGTCACGTCATACTGGGTGTAGAATCCTAAGTCGGTCAATCGTCTTAGGACCACGTGGCGTGGAGTTGGCTTTGTTAAAAGTTTTGGAGTCCCTTGGTTTAGAAATAAAAGTAAGAATACGGGTAGAGGGTAAAGAAAGAAGGAAGTAGAGAGAGGAACCCGAACCCGTGTTACAATGGTGCACAGCGGTGGTTTCAACAATTTGGTTTGAAATTGTTGAAAGGCTCACGCGTCTAGCCGTTCGAACACGTGCGCGGATGCTAAGGAGACAGCCGCGGGCCAGGATTAGCAGTGCGCCCCACAAGTGCGTTTGAGTGGGGATTGGCGAATCTTGGGTCATGCGGGCTGATATGATTAAGGTTTAGTTAGTAAGATTAGGTTGTTAAAATAGATTTATTGAAAAGGAGACCGCTCCGAGTTGATTGGACTGGGTACCATACTCGACCCATTGCAATTAATTCAGAGGTGTTGGGAGCCACCATACTCTCAACAGCAGTTCCTTGAGGGCTGTCGGGGGCGGATATATCTGTGGGACGCCAGTAGATAGTCCGAGGGCGTTATTAGACGACCCAAAACGCTAGGAAAAACGTAATCCGTGAAGGGCGTTGCGGCCTCCGAGGGACGGACTAGTAACCTACCTAGCAGCGATTCAACAACTAAGTGATCGCACACTTAGTGGAGGTTGAGTCGTCCCTAGTCATAATTGTTGCTGAAAGCTGCGTGTCGCTCTGTTGGAACCTAGATGGTGTGGCCTCTAGGCTAGGTGTGGTACGGCGAGCCGGTAGGAACAATTATAAGATTAAGTCGAGTGCATTTTTGAATTAAGTATACTTCAATTTATAAAGTAATTTTCCGATTATTTGCGTTGTTCTAGATTAATTTTTTTCCCCTAAATTCAATCCCCGGTTAAAATTTTTCCCAAGTGTTAAGCGTTTTCTTGCATATTAGGCTAAGTGCGTACGTTAAGTTTTGCAATTCCCTGTTGTATTAGTCTAAGTCAGAGGCGTTGTTGCTAGAGTGTAGTTAATCCTCTGGACTTAGGGCTATTGGTCGGTCACGATAGATAAGTGAAGGAGTTTAAGGGATAGTAAGTTGCGTGTAAATGTTATTTGTCCGCGGAATATTTCTAAGTATTTTGGGATAAGTTTTCGGCTAAGTCGATGTCGGAAACTCGTTAACTGTAATTAATTTGTATTCGTGGGTCACGTGTATGATCTGGGCGTCATTAGGATTCTCCAGTCGATGCGAGTGATATTTTCTAGTTTTTACCAGTAAGACGGTAGAATTGTGTTTGTAGACTTAGAATTCTGTTTTCAGTAGAAACGTAGGTGGAAAATTTTCTAAGTCCAGCTTGGGCTAGAATCTGACTTTTTGGCGGAAATTCTAATTTTCATGTTTCGTGTATATCCTAGGGTCAGTATTACTCTCTAGTGCGCGCAAGGGACGTAATTCTGTTCGTAAAGCATTAAACAGTGATAATTACATTTTTGCCGAATTTAGTTATTTTTCGAGAAAATCGTGTCGTAATTTTGTCAGAGTCCATTTGAGGTGAAAATCTCTGATTTTGACGAAAATTCGAATTAGTGAGTGTTGAAACCGCCCGAAGTGTCAGTATTGTTCTGCATACAACGTCAGTAGTAAATAATAACGTATTTATATCTGAGAACGAGAAACCCAAATTTTTGTGAATTAAAGGAGTTTTGTGATATTTGGGGTGATAGAATATTTTTCCCTCGGAGTCAGAAAAATTGGCAGAGTCCAGCAATGGAGTAAAAACGCAGTTTTTGATAAAAATTCAATTTTTAGTAAGCATTTATAGGTCCTGGGTGTCTATATTAATCGCTAGAGCGGTTTATTAACGTAAAACTAGTTATTTTCCTTCAGAACAACAATTTTGATTTTTCAGCGTTTAAGCAAAAAAGCGCGGGACTTAGTTTTTCAGCGCAGCTGGTCCCGCTCCATCAGTCATCAGTGGCCACGCTGCTCACTTCAAGCGCGTTTAGTATTCAAGTACAGTAAATATTCTTTATTAATCCATCACGAGTGCTGTGCATTAGTTGCGTTATCATTTAAATTGTTTTATATAAATTAGATTCTTTAATTTTTTTTAACGTAAAGGACTTAGGTTTCAGCAATAGAACTGCGGGATATTTCACGGTCAGACACGAGTGCGGGGCAGACACTCATTCATTGGATTCACTTCAGCGATTCTCTCGATAAATCGTTGTATTTCCTATTTTGGGAATTTAGTAGTTTTCTCTTAGAAAAGAGTTGTGATTTTTTTTTTTTGTGTAAGATCACGGTTGTAGTGAGTCCGGGTCGAGGGTGTACTAAAGGGTAGTTTAGAAGAGACGTGGCACACCAGGAATCACAGAAAATGTTTAACCCAGATAATGACCAGTCAGTAGGGACCAGTGGGAATGGGAGTGTAGAGGATAGAACCTCTTCCGACACCACTGGGGATCGCTCAGGTAGCTCAACTGGCACCACAGGTGGGGTCAGTGGGACTGAAGCGACGAGTTCACGGGTTCTGCATGGGACTGGGCAGTCGAGGGTATCTTTCCATCCCAGTAGCGATACTATTATTGACATGAGTGGGGAGTCTTGCGAGGAGTCGTCCCATGAGTGGGGAGAGCCGTCTTGGGTTCCCCCACAAAGAACATCGACGCCATGCCAGCAGGGCAGACAGGGGGCCTCAGTTAGTATGGCAGGACGTCCCACTTCGCTCGGTAGAGAACAGCAACCCGTTCAACGGGAACATGAACAACCACACCAACAGCAGGAACTACCCAACATAACACCAATACCACAGCACCCACAACACCTAGGTACACCTCATCCGTCACTACAACAACCCCAACCCCACCTCCCATACCTACCCCATCCTCAATTCCCATACCAACCCTTCCCCCAACCCCAGGCCACTCCATACCCATTCCAACCCCAGGCCACCCCATACCCATACCCATACCCATTCCAACCCCAGGCCACCCCACATACCCATGCCCATACCCATTCCAACCTCAATCCACACCCCAACCCGAGGCCACCCACACCATACCTCAGCCTCAACCCCAACCTCAATCCACACCCCAACCCGAGGCCACCCACACCATACCTCAGCCCAAACCCCAACCTCAACCCAGTTCCCAACCCCAGGACCCACCCACTGCCAGTAGCTCCGCGTCACATACAGAGGGACTTGTGAGTCTGATTCCCAAGTTGACTCTGCCGACACTCAGAGGTAGGGAGTTGTCGCTTATTAAGGTGGAACGCAACCGCCAGGTGGAAGACTGGCTTTGTGAAATTGGTTCGATGCTAGAAGCTGTCCCGGGGGATAGATCGAAAATTGCTCTCGCTATGGGGGCTTGCGTGCACGTAGCCGGTCCACTGGCGGGATTTACAGAGTTTCAGCACCTGACATCTTGGCCTCAGTTTGTCCAAGCGATTAGGGACAGATTCAAAGACAGGGTTTCGGAGGATGAGGCTTACTTTTATCTCGAGTCACTTAAGAGGGATGACCGAAGCACTGTCAAGGATTTCGGGTCAATATTAAAGAGAAGGGTTGACGACCTCACTAAGGAACTGGGGTTCGATTCGAGTCAGGCAGAGCAATTCGCTAAAGAGTTGTTCTGCAAAACGTTACCTTCCGATATGGGGCCATTGTTCCTTGCGGGGAGAGCGGGTGTGAGTTATGAAGACCTAACCCCAGGCCGCCACAGCCTTAGACAGGCAGATGCGCACGGAGACGCCGGGCACTCAGTTGTCGCCATACGTAGAGGCGTTAAGTAAAGGCGAGGGAGCCAAGCCGAGTAACTGTGGCGCGGGTTCATCAGGCGGGAAGCAGCCCTCAGCTGCAAGTTCGAGCCACCCTGCGCGGGGTACCAACAGAGATCCGCGGAGGTGTTACTCCTGCTGGAAGCGCGGGCATATACAGAGGGATTGCGAAGTCACTCCTACGAAAGCATGAAAGCAGGCTCCTAGTGATGGTAGGCCTACTTTTGAGGTGAAAGTGGAAGGTGTGAGATTGACAGCTTTTGTTGATACAGGAAGCCAGGCAACGGTAATTAAAAGGTCAGCCTTCAGCAATTTTAAGTATGCACGTCTTCAACGTTGCGCAAAGACATTAACAGCAGTCAATGGGGAAAAGATTGAGATCGTAGGTCAAGGTACAGTTAATTTTGAGATTGATGGGGCATTGCAGCCTCACACATGTACGATCGTAGAGAACCTTGATTTTCCTGGTCACATCTTAATGGGAACTGATTTTCTGTCGCGATTTAATTATTCCTTGTCTGCTCAAAAAGGGGCTAGGAACTGCAGGTTGCAGTTGGGACAGACTTCCTACCCAGTGGAGATGATCGACCATCCCCCAGTTGTAGCTTCAATTAAGAGGAAGCTGAAATATAATGCGCACTATCCAAAATTGATTTTTAAGTCTCTTCCAGACACAGTTAAGAGGTCATGCGCCTTGCATGCATTGACCAAACAGAGTTGCCCACCACATTCTGTTAAATTTATTAAAGTAGCCGTGGGACGTCACATACAACCAGGTACCACCCTTCAGGTGGCTGGGAGATGTGATAGTTTATTAATTCCTCATCACTTAGTTGTAGTGCTCGATAAAGGTGCACTCATTCCAGTTGTCAATCTTTCACATAAGACTTTTCGCTTCAGGGCAGGTGATAGGGTATCTCAGGGAACCATGGTGGAGGACACAGAAATCTTTCACCATGAGTCAGCTGAGACGCCAGCCGTCACTGCACAATGTAGTGCACTAAATATGTTGAACACTAAAACACCATCCAAAGTACAATACCAGACGAGAAATGTTGCACAGAATGTTGAGGAAGTGGAAAAATTAATTTCAGCACTTGATTTGCAACATGTTGCACAGGCAGATAGGAAGGCACTGAGAGGAGTTTTACGAAAATTCCCGAAATTGTTTGCGACAGAGGATGACCAGATTGGTCTCCTTGATAAGATCGAGCACACCATTCCAACTGGTGACCATTTGCCTGTGTACACAAGACAGTGGAGGTTGCCGGAACAGGCAAAGAACATTATCAGGGAGGAGTGCCAGAAAATGTTGAGACAGGGCGTAATAGAGCCTAGTACGTCACCATGGCTCTCTCCTGTTGTGCTAGTTCGGAAACCGGACGGTAGTTATCGTTTCTGTGTTGACTACCGGAAGGTGAACGAACTAACTAAGGGTGATGTGTATCCGTTGCCCCGAATACAGGAGATAATAGATCAATTTGGTGCTGCTAAGTATTTCTCAACTCTTGACGCAAAATCGGCGTATTGGGCGATTCCGGTGGCAGAACAAGATAGGGAAAAAACAGCATTCTCGGATGGTAGGCACACTTATCAATTCCGTAGGATGCCGTTTGGTTTGAAGACAGCGCCTTCGTCGTTTCAGAGGGCCATCAACTTTATCCTTAGTCCGGTACTGGGTAGGCATTCTTTAGCGTACCTGGATGATGTTGTGATATATTCCAGGACGTTTGAGGAACACCTACAGGACTTGACTGAGACTTTGAAGTTGTTAGATCAGGCAGGTTTCAGGCTGAATGTTCAGAAGTGCACCTTGGCGGCTCAGAAATTCAAATTTCTGGGGTTCCAGGTGTGCCCAGACGGTATCCGACCTGACCCAGATTCTTGCCGCGCCATTGCTGACATGCCTACTCCAAGGACAGCAAAGGACGTGCGTAGGTTTTTGGGGGCGGCCGGATATTTTCGTCGTCACATTGAAGGTTTCGCTGGCATTTCAGCACCCCTGACTGATCTGACAAAGAAAAATGCGAAGTTTGTGTGGAAATCTGAACATGACGAGGCCTATCGCAAACTGAAAGACCAACTAATCACGACACCGGTATTGGCTATTCCTGATTTTGAGAAAGAGTGGGAAGTGCACACTGACGCCAGCGGTATTGCTATTGGCGGGTGCTTAATTCAGCGAGACGCAGATAATTTACCCCATCCAGTAGCCTATTTCAGTAGGAAGGTCAAAGGACCTGAAGTTCGTTATTCAGCTACGGATCGGGAGGCACTGGCAGTAGTAGAATCAGTTAGGTATTTCGAGCCTTACCTATTTCAGCGGCATTTTGTAATCTACACAGACCATCGAGCGTTAACACATATATTTAAAAAGCGAACGAAATGCCCACGAATGTCACGCTGGTCTCACGAACTTTCGGCCCACTCATTCCAGATCTTGTACAAGCCTGGTCCAGCACATGTTGTGCCAGATACGCTAAGTAGAAATATAGCGGCAGTTCAAATTAATGAAAACATTGAAACCATTCCATCAGATAAAATGAGAGAATACCAGATGAACGAGCCTAGATGGAAAGAGATTATTGAGTATTTAGAGGGAGGAAAATACCCCAAAAAGAAAAAGAATTTACCTATTCATGATTTTGAGATGAAACAGGGCGTCCTGTATTATGTTAATAGCCAGAATGATAGGGCAGTATTTCAGCTAGTTATTCCGGACGCGTTGCGGTCATCAGCGTTAAAGCTTGCGCATGCTTCAAAAATTGCAGGGCATCCGGGGATCTTTAAAACGCACTTAAAAGCAAAGTCTCTATTTTATTTTCCAGGATTACTTTCTGAGGTAATCAATTTCGTGAAGTCGTGCCCTCGTTGCCAGAGGAGGAAAGGTACCCTTAAGGTACAAGCCCCACTTCAGGAATTTCCTGAAATTCGTGAACCGTTAGATCGTGTGGGGGCCGATCTGATTGATTTACACCACAGTCATTCAGGTAACAGATATGTGTTGGTGCTAGTTGACCATCTGTCTAGATACACTACACTAGTTGCATTACCTCAGAAGGATTCTCGTACGGTTGCAGATGCGTTCTTGCGTAGGTTCGTTACTGTATTCGGACCTCCTAAAGTTTTAGTCTCTGACCGGGGTCAAGAATTCAATGGGAATATATTTAGAGAAGTTTGTAAGATTTTAGAGACAACTTCGGCTTTTACAACGGCCTACCACCCACAAGCAAACGGAATGACGGAACGGACTAATCGTTCAGTCAAGGATATGCTTGCAATCCTTGCTGAACATGATGCAAACACCTGGGATGAACACCTACCCTATGTTCAGTTCGCCTTGAATACTGCCATCCACCAATCAATTAACACCCAACCACTTCATTTGTTTACTGGTAATTCATGCAATTTCCCGTCAGGTCTGCTTAACAGACATAATGTTGCATACGGGGAGGACTATCCTTCAGAGGTCCTTGGAAAAATGAGAAATGCATGGAATATTGCAGCTGAAGCGTCCAAGAAGGCACGGACTCGGTATGCTCATTTTTATGACAAGAAAGTGCGCCCTCTTGAGTTGAAGGAAGGAAGCCTCGTATTGAGAGTGAATGAGGCTGCGCCCGCCAATCAGAGCAGGAAACTAGCTCCGAGGTGGCGAGGACCCTATAGAGTAATTAAAAGGGCGGGGCCGGTTAATCTTGTTATAAAAGGAGTGTTCGAGGACCAGGTGGAAAGGACAATTCATGTAAATAAATTGAAACATTATCATGCTAGAGAGGAATTAGAACTGCCTTCAGCGGGTCTAGTTCCTGACTCAGCAGTGCTGACTCATGGCTTCACCGACGAGTCAGAAGATGAGGATGACCCTCTGTCATCGCTCATCAGTAGTCAGGTGCAGTCTCGCCACCCTATGGTGACGAGATCTCGCGCTGTACAGTAAAGTAACTTCCTTAGTTAGTATAATTTAGTATTGATTAGATTTTCCTGTAAAGGCAATGAGATGTACTATGTCTATACTTAACTCAGGTAGCAACTTTTACCGTGCTCTGGGGTTCCACCTCCACCAAACCCAGAGTATATCTATGCTTCCGCTGTGTTGTGTCTGTCTGTTCCCAGGTCTGATTGGTACACCGACCCAGTTGTTCCAGCCACACGTGAACCCTTGTCTGTAAAGACCGAGGGGGGAGGCACGTTACACAAAGCCCTCCCCCCACTAGACCCAGTAACCCATACATCAGTTACTTTGGGGATGAGTGACTGTCCAAGAGTCACCCGGCCGACGCCTCACGTCACTAACGAGGTTGTCAGGGCCAGCGAGCTGTCCACATTATAGCAGTCACCGGAGGTGCCATACAACGCCGGGGTAGCTGTCTCGAGATCACCACTACCCACCTGCTGCGTCATCAAGACTGCAGCCATTCCAGCAGTGTTGGAGGAGAGGTCAAGAAATGGAAAGCACGTAGCAGTACTCAAGAATTTCGCCGGAAGATTAATGATTACGTCATCTGAAGTAACAAGAAAGCAGAAGTAAGGCGGTCACAGGTGGAAGGCACGGTTTCCCTACAGAGTACCGGGACTCGCCAATAGAAGGTCGCAAAATTGTCTCCTTTGGCCTAAAGTCGGCGGTACGAGGGTATACACAGTTGGTGTTTACGGCCTAGTAACCTGGTGACATCAAGAAACGCCTGAGATGACGTGAGCAATGATGGAAGACGAGATTCACCTGTTCTGCAAACAAGCAACCCGCCTCTACGACCTTCTGACACCACTCCTGCTAAGAGACACCGTTGGTACATCCAGTCCTGCTCTGCTGTGGTCATCTGCGACAAGTTTAACATCCAGACTACCGTGTGAACTGTGATTGATATGAAGGCGTGTGGACTGTCGAGAGCAAGATTAATGGCCGAAGTAACAGTATTCTACAGCTGTCACTTGGCACTCCGCTCTACTACACTCTGTCGTCATTCAAGAGTACCGGATGGGAGTACAAGAGGACCAGGTATTGATGTCTACACACGGGGAGAAGCAAGATCGACACCGTCATCGTCAGCGACTACATTCAGCATCCAGCAGCATCGATTTTTTTTTTTTTTTTTCGTTTACTCAATATGAACAATTGATACAAACAACAAAGTTGGCTCTGAACATCTGTGTAAAGAACATCTGGACACTTTTGTTTAAATGTTGAAAAACAGATTTAGAATCAATACTTTATAAATGTTGAAAAACAGATTTAAGATAATAATTCTGGTATAATATATGAAAATTTAACTATAAATTGGTCAGTAATCAAAATCGAAGCCCCTGTGTAATTGTCTCAGCCCAGAACAAACGGTTATGGAAAATTATGTTGTGCTATTTTTTTTTTCAGAATGTTTGAACACAGGAGAGGCGGACCAATATAAACATTAACACTTCTAGTGAGTGAGAACACTTGGCTGTACAGTCAGCCGTAACCTGTGATATAGTATAGGAATTTTTATTTTTAGATACATGTAATAAACGTTAGGTGTGTTCCTTGATGGGGAGTGGTTAGTACACGGATGTGTACCTGATAGCTCCGTAGTACGCTCCCGGATGACTGAAAGTTCAGTCTGATGATATAACTTTAATGTTTGGTTGAGCACGGTGTGGCCGGCTCTAGAGGACACATGGACTTGGCTAGTGAAGAGCCAAGAGAGTTTAGTAGCTAGTCTTTGATGGTAGAGTAGGGACATGTTATTTAGCTATGTCAGTAAGGATAGGATGTATGTTTCCTGATATTAGAGGATTGCTGTCAGTGGACAGCTGAGGAATTTATGAAATATGAACATGTTTATTATGATGTTGGACTATTATTTGTCAAATTTTATTAGTTAGGTTAGCTTTTGTTTGTGGCATGAGTTGAATTGTGGGTTTGGATACTAAACCTCGTGAATTTTAACAAATTAACAAGGTTTACTAAGTGTTTGTGCGGGGGGGTTGTAACAAACTAGGCTGTTGTAAGAATTATCCAGAGTGGTTTATCGACAAAAGAGAATGGGAAGCTGAGCCGCATGGTGACCTGACCCCCAGGGGAATTCGCGGTGGAAATAACCGACGCTTTGTTCATATCTGCGTATAATGAATCATCCTATAGTATTCAGTAATTTAGAGAAAATTAGCCTTTATTCATTTTTATTAAAATTGTATTGTATAATAGTACTGGATACAACATCAAGAGTATTCTAATTATTGAGTTTAAGTCACCATCAGTGACGTCACGAATCAGATCTAACTTTTAAAGCGGAGTGACCGGCGGTCATAGGTCAGCAGGGTTGACATGTCTAATATTTCTCAAAGTTTTAATAACCATTTTTGTGATCGGGAACAGCTCTGCCGTTAGATGTTTGTAATTTAATTCAGTAAAATAATTCAACCAGTCTGGATCAATTAAGTACAACAGAGTTTAATTGTTATAACTTAACCTTGCTAAAGTAACTGGGTAAGCGATGCGGAACAATACAATACTCTGTCTGGGGTAGTCCAGACAAGGAAAAAATCAGTGTGGTCACGGAAGCAGCTGGGATAAGAGGTCAACATCTTACCTCTCCCCAAGACCAGCACAACACCCAGAGCTGGTCGCCCAAGGTATAGTTGCTATTGTAAATTATAGGGATAGTCTTCTCATTTGCCATTCAGGTCAAGTAGGGAGTGTTAAAGTGATAGGGAGTGAACATTTTTAGATTTTGTTTTAGTTTTTCTTTTAATAAATTAAATTTGTTAATATTTTGCATTTCATTATTTCCATGTGTTTTATGTGTAAACTTGTCCTGGTCACGTGGTCCACACGAGGCAGAGTTGTATTGGGCGCCGATTCTAACATCGAATCGGAATTATCATTACCGTGTAATTTATTCCACACTCAAGGTCATCGTTTATAGTGGGGATCAAGCCCCTAGGTTGATTAATTAGCGTGATCGATCCAGACCTCGATCATTGCTCTTGTATTACTGGTCTGGTGGTGGCAGCAGAGGTGACTCTAGGGTTTTGTTCAGAGCTTAGGTCACGTCATACTGGGTGTAGAATCCTAAGTCGGTCAATCGTCTTAGGACCACGTGGCGTGGAGTTGGCTTTGTTAAAAGTTTTGGAGTCCCTTGGTTTAGAAATAAAAGTAAGAATACGGGTAGAGGGTAAAGAAAGAAGGAAGTAGAGAGAGGAACCCGAACCCGTGTTACATTGAGAGCAGGGTGTCAGGGGGGAGATTAGGGGGTTGAGAGCAGGGTGTCAGGGGGGAAGAGCAGGGTGTCAGGGGGTTGAGAGCAGGGTGTCAGGGGGGAAGAGCAGGGTGTCAGGGGGAAGGTGAGGGGTTGAGAGCAGGGTGTCAGGGGGGGAGATGAGGACTTGAGAGCAGGGTGTCAGGGGGGAGATGAGGGGTTGAGAGCAGGGTGTCAGGGGGGAGATGAGGGCTTGAGAGCAGGGTGTCAGGGGGGAGATGAGGGGTTGAGAGCAGGGTGTCAGGGGGGAGATGAGGGGTTGAGAGCAGGGTGTCAGGGGGGAGATGAGGGGTTGAGAGCAGGGTGTCAGGGGGGGGAGATGAGGACTTGAGAGCAGGGTGTCAGGGAGGAGATGAGGGGGTTGAGAGCAGAGTGTCAGGGGGGAGATGAGGGCTTTGAGATCACCTTCACAAACGCTTTGTTCAGAACACTATTCTTAACACCTCGGAATTCTCAGTGATTAAAACCAACACAAAGATTATCGCAGCGATGCACTCTCTTGCATATGCCAATTAATCCCCATCAATTCATATATTGCACCCATGACACATTCATATGGGGCCCTAAAAACACAGTGGTCTACGTCCTAGACTCACAACCGAGAGGACTCAAGTTCAACCCTCAAGCTGGACAGAAACGGTTGGGCACATCTCCTTTCACCTGTTTCAGTAAATAGATACCCGAGATGCAGACGAGGAGTCACAATAACGTGGCTGAAAAATGTTGACCAAACCACACTAGAAAGTGAAGGGACGATGACGTTTCGGTCCGTCCTGGATCATTCTCAAGTCGATTGTGAGAATGAACCAGGACGGACCGAAACGTCGTCGTCTCTTCACTTTCTAGTGTGTGGTTTGGTCAACAGATACCCCGAGAGTTAGGCAACTGTTGTGGGTTGCATCCAACAGAAGTTCACCAGTAGTACATTTCACATGTGAATCTTAGCTTCTCTCAGCATCTGTGTCCAAAATATAGACGCTGTTCTGACGTCTCTAGAAATGCTCATCAGGTTTTGTAAGTGGTTGAATAAATGCTTGAGGAAACCTAATCTTTCACACACTGATGTCTGCGAAACAGTAGAGAAACACCCAAGGAGATAAGAGGTCTTAACCCTGACAATGCTCCAAGCCCCACGTGTGATTTTCCCATTTGATTTGTTAACTATTTTTAGACATGTAGTAGTACCTTGATGTAGTACTTTTAAATAGCTACACAATGTAGGGTTTAATAGAAGACTTTTAGCCATGCGAGGTTTTATCAACTTAAAAAGTGATTACAAGTGATAGATTAGTGATTAAGTGATTAAAAGTGATACAACCATTACAAGTGATAAGTGTTATTAAAGCCTAGCTTCTCTTCTGGGTGTTTTTCTACATCAGTATCATCCCTGTGCATTTTGCTACCTACTAGAGAGTTATATATCAATTATTGTATTAACATGCAGGCGATGTCACAATAACGTGGCTAAAGTAAGTTGACCAGACCACACACTAGAAGGTGAAGGGACGACGACGTTTCGGTCCGTCCTGGACCATTCATTCTCAAGTCGATTGAGAGACGCTGTTTGCATTAACATACTTGACATGCATATTTATACAGCTACCCAAGCCACTATGAAGGGTTACATAGTTTGTGTGAAGAGCTGGCTATGTGATACTAAGGAACAGGGTCATATATACATGGCTACCCTAGACTATACACTCCTATGGCGAGTTACATACTTTGTGATATTATCATTTCCATGTCGCAGGATGGTTAGTCTATCCTCAAGGATACGAAAGTGAATAAAGTAATTGCTATGCTCCTTATTCCTCAAACTAACAGGTCTAATGACCGGATCTCCAGAAATATTATGTGGGAGATTATATCTCGGTTAGCATTCCCAGACTTTGCACGTGGATTACTCAGGATTGGGAGATTAGACACTAGCAACTGCCTGTTGCAATAGGTAAACAATAGCCCATTGCGGATCCTGGCATTTACTATGCTACAGAGGATTTATTCATTTATTCGCAACATTTTTAACAAATCGTTACTACTATTCTGGATGGACAAAACAGGTGCACAGCATTGTAAATCAAACTTACATTTTCAGACTTAAATTGAACAAAATAAAATAAAATGGAGTTTACAACTGGAGTGGGCTAGGGCCCACCTCACCCACTCATGGGTCACGACAGCAGCAAACCACAGTGAGTAAATATGACATCCTCTTGAAGTTGGGGAAACTGATTCAGCGTAAAAGATAAGAGGGAACGGAGGTCCTCGTCCACCTCTTGCACCACAGCCATCACCGTCTGCGGGCGTCTCTCAGCACGAACAAGTGCTTGTCTCAATATGTACACAGCTAAACAACATTTATTTACCACAATATGCAAGGAACACACACATACCAAATAGTATGTGTGTGTGTGCCACACATACCACACATCATTTACCAAAGAGCCAGAGCTCAACCCCCCCCCCCCCCACACACACACACACACACTAGGTTCTGAAAAATTTCAGAGGTGTGTCACTAGGCTAGTCCAAGTAGAGGCATGCATTACGAGGAAAAGCTGCGTGAAATACACCTCACGACACTGGAAGACAGAAGAGTAAGGGAAGACATGACCACTACCTACAAAATTCTCAGAGGAATTGACAGGGATGAAGAGGATAAACTGTTTAACACTGATGGAACGCGAACAAGGGGGCACAGGTGGAAATTTAGTACCCAAATGAGCCACAGGCATGAGAATTTTTTCAGTGTCAGAGTAGTTAACAGATGGAATGCATTAGGCAGTGATGTGGTGGAGGTTGACTCCATACACAGTTTCAAATGTTGATATAATAAGAGCTCAGTAGGCTCAGGAATCTGTACATCAGTTGATTGACAGTTGAGAGGCGGGACCAAAGAGCCAGAGCTCAACCCTCGGAAGCACAACTAGGTGAATACAGGATATCATCAGCGGCATTTGCTAGACTGGACAATATAAGAACTGCCTTTAGAAACTTGTGTAAGGAATCGCTCACGACCCTGTATGCCACTTATGTCAGACCAATCCTGGAGTATGCAGTTCCAGCCTTGAGTCCATACCTAGTTAAACACAAGACAAAGTTAGAGAAGGTACATATGTACACTTCTTATATTACACTTCTTATATTACATATTACATATATTACATATACACTTCTAATTGTAAATATTTAAGTGAACGATTCACTATTACGTGTCAGGTAACGAGTTATCAGCGAATGAGGTGATAATTCGCCTGGTGTGTCCGGACTGTATGTGAGAGGTTCCCTGGTGGATGGCGGAGTTTATCTCCTATTTTACGAGGTTTTCTACAAGGTAATTTGTCAAGGCGATATCTTTAATTACCTAACTTGTTGTAGGGATCTGGGTGCTGACTCTTCCTCGTCTGACTTGTTGTAGAGACCGCTGCTATGTCTCCTACCTTCACCTGATGTTGTAGAGACCGCTGCTCTGTCTCCTACCTTCACCTGATGTTGTTGTAGAAACCGCTGCTCTGTCTCCTACCTTCACCTGATGTTGTTGTAGAGAACGCTGCTCTGTCTCCTACCTTCACCTGATGTTGTTGTAGAGACCGCTGCTCTGTCTCCTACCTTCACCTGGTGTTGTTGTAGAGACCGCTGCTATGTCTCCTACCTTCACCTGATGTTGTTGTAGAGACCGCTGCTCTGTCTCCTACCTTCACCTGGTGTTGTTGTAGAGACCGCTGCTAGAGAACGTGTGGCTGGGGATGGAGACAGGGTGTTGTGTGATGTTGTAGAGAGAAAGGAAGGGTGTCATCTTAGGGTGAAAGGGTAGGGGAAGGGGACGCGGAAAGGGTGTCACCCCACCTGGCAGAGGAATGGTATTACCAGAGGTGTTGTGAGGGGGGGGGGCGAGGGGTGATAGGAGGATGTCACATAAGGTAGTGAGCAGGTGAATGTAAACAAAAACATCTTTTTAAAACATAATTTCTTGGCCGCCAGATGTTATCTTCCGGCACTCTAGCGTGATGCTGATGCTGCGGGTCTCTTACGTCTTGAAGGTTTCTTTCCTATCAGTGTCTACGGGGGAGCAAAATATGGCTCTTGGATCCAGCCTCCTAACTGTACCTACCTCGGAAAGTGCCCCTCTCTCTCTGTCTCTCTCTGTCTGTCTCTCTCTGTCTCTCTCTCTCTCTCTCTCTCTCTCTCTCTCTCTCTCTCTCTCTCTCTCTCTCTCTCTCTCTCTCTCTCTCTTGCTCTCTCTCTCTTGCTCTCTCTCTGTCTCTTTCTTGCGCTTTCTCTCTCTCTCTCTCTCTCTCTCTCTCTCTCTCTCTCTCTCTCTCTCTCTCTCTCTCTCTCTCTCTCTCTCTGTCTCTCTCTCTCTCTCTCTCTCTCTCTCTCTCTCTCTCTCTCTCTCTCTCTCTCTCTCTCTCTCTCACTCTCTCTCTCTCTCTCTCTCTCTCTCTCTCTCTCTCTCTCTCTCACCATTTCAAATCCGCGTCACCTACCATTCGATCCCCCGCGCTAAATATGGCTCCCCCTCCATATAAAACCCGCACGATCCAACATATATCAAAGAGCGAATCGCCCAATGCTTTTCACACATCTCCGACAGGCGTGGAAACAGTCCCGGGCCCTCGACACACTCTCGGACCGCTTACACCGCTTATGATTCTCATCCAATCACGATTCCCGTAAAAGCGCAAAAGGGAGGGATGGGATGATTGGGGGGGGGTGGGGGTGTGAGGGATGGAGTGAGATAAAGTGAGGGATGCCCTCTTAGTGGCCGTCATTTACCGTATCTCCCCTAAAATCACTTTGTTGGAGTAAGCAGTGATGCCGTGGATGCTGGGAAGGAGTTTGGGGGATGAGGGAGATACATCATCTTTACACGGGGTTATCACAGGGCGTAGACTATTTTTTGTGTGTGGTTTCCTTTAATAACTGATCTAAGAGCATCAGCGGATCCGAATTTACGGATACTGCAACATCATCGGATCTAATTTACGGATGACTCGGCTTTATTGAAAACACTTGAACTGCCTTTTGTCGTACGTTGACCGACAGCAATTAATAAAACTTAATTTAGTGACATAATCTATGCATCAGAGATATTTAATAGTAATATTATTAACATTATGATCCTTGATAAATGTAAATATATTATTGTTGAATATATACATATTCAACAATTCATATATTGTTGAATATGACCGAAAAGGTAAGATTAATAATCCTAACCCGAATTTTCTCAATATTTCTTATGTTTTTCTTCACTGTCGGTGGTAATAAAAGTGAACTGTAAGGTAACTGTAGTGAAGAAAAACATAAGAAATATTGAGAAAATTCGGGTTAGAATTATTAATCTTATCTTTTCGGTCATATTCAACAACATATGTTTACAAGAAAGACTGCTACCAAAATATACTGATATATATATATATATATATATATATATATATATATATACACACACACACACATCGAGAGTAATAGAGATGATATTATGAGAGCTGTCATAGCTGTGTTATTAGGAAAGCTGTCATAGCTGTGTTACTAAGAGAGCTGTCATAGCTGTGTTACTAAGAGAGCTGTCATAGCTGTGTTACTAAGAGAGCTGTCATAGCTGTGTTACTAAGAGAGCTGTCATAGCTGTGTTACTAAGAGAGCTGTCACAGCTGTGTTACTAAGAGAGCTGTCATAGCTGTGTTACTAAGAGAGCTGTCATAGCTGTGTTACTAAGAGAGCTGTCATAGCTGTGTTACTAAGAGAGCTGTCATAGCTGTGTTACTAAGAGAGCTTTCATACCTATGTTACTAAGAGAGCTGTCATAACTGTGTTACTAAGAGAGCTGTCATAGCTATGTTACTAAGAGAACTGTCATAGCTGTGTTACTAAGAGAGCTGTCATAGCTGTGTTACTAAGAGAGCTGTCATAGCTGTGTTTCTAAGAGAGCTGTCACAGCTATGTTACTAAGAGAGCTGTCATAGCTGTGTTACTAAGAGAGCTGTCATAGCTGTGTTTCTAAGAGAGCTGTCACAGCTATGTTACTAAGAGAGCTGTCACAGCTGTATTACTAAGAGAGCTGTCACAGCTGTGTTACTAAGAGAGCTGTCATAGCTGTGTTACTAAGAGAGCTGTCACAGCTGTGTTACTAAGAGAGCTGTCACAGCTGTGTTACTAAGAGAGCTGTCATAGCTGTGTTACTAAGAGAGCTGTCACAGCTGTGTTACTAAGAGAGCTGTCATAGATGTGTTACTAATAGAGCTGTCATAGCTGTGTTACTAAGAGAGCTGTCATAGCTGTGTTACTAAGAGAGCTGTCACAGCTGTGTTACTAAGAGAGCTGTCACAGCTGTGTTACTAAGAGAGCTGTCATAGCTGTGTTACTAAGAGAGCTGTCACAGCTGTGTTACTAAGAGAGCTGTCACAGCTGTGTTACTAAGAGAGCTGTCATAGCTGTGTTACTAAGAGAGCTGTCACAGCTGTGTTACTAAGAGAGCTGTCATAGCTGTGTTACTAAGAGAGCTGTCATAGCTGTGTTACTAAGAGAGCTGTCACAGCTGTGTTACTAAGAGAGCTGTCATAGCTGTGTTACTAAGAGAGCTGTCATATCTATGTTACTAAGAGAGCTGTCACAGCTGTGTTACTAAGAGAGCTGTCACAGCTGTGTTACTAAGAGAGCTGTCACAGCTATGTTACTAAGAGAGCTGTCACAGCTGTGTTACTAAGAGAGCTGTCATAGATGTGTTACTAAGAGAGCTGTCATAGCTGTGTTACTAAGAGAGCTGTCATAGATGTGTTACTAAGAGAGCTGTCATATCTATGTTACTAAGAGAGCTGTCACAGCTGTGTTACTAAGAGAGCTGTCATAGCTGTGTTACTAAGAGAGCTGTCATAGCTGTGTTACTAAGAGAGCTGTCATAGCTGTGTTACTAAGAGAGCTGTCATAGCTGTGTTACTAAGAGAGCTGTCATAGCTGTGTTACTAAGAGAGCTGTCATAGCTGTGTTACTAAGAGAGCTGTCATAGCTGTGTTACTAAGAGAGCTGTCATAGATGTGTTACTAAGAGAGCTGTCATAGATGTGTTACTAAGAGAGCTGTCACAGCTGTGTTACTAAGAGAGCTGTCATAGCTATGTTACTAAGGGAAGATATTTTAGTCTGCCGCTCACTCCTTCTTAATTTCTCTCCCCATATTATGTACGTCAACCTTCATCAATTCTCTCTCTCTCTCTCTCTCTCTCTCTCTCTCTCTCTCTCTCTCTCTCTCTCTCTCTCTCTCTCTCTCTCCTAATTTTTTGTGTGAGTCTGGCAGCTCTGAGGCACTAGAGGAGAGAGAGGGGGGGGGGGGGCGTGGTCGACAGCGTATCCAAGTTATGAGATAAATTTGCTCTTCCTGGGCACGCGTGAAGGGGGGACTCTTTAAGTGATGTATTAATGGATTGTATTAATACATTAAGTTAATGTATTTTGGGAGCTGATGCCCCCCCGGGAGGGGTCTGAGATCCAGCCTCCTAACTGTACCTACCTCGGAAAGTCCCCCTCTCTCTCTCTGTCTCTCTCTCTCTCTCTCTCTCTCCCTCCCTCTCTCTCTCTTGCTCTCTCTCATGTATGCAATCCTCTGTACGTCATCGCTACTCTATTTTTGTTTTGTTTTTTGTTTGAAACAAACCTATCCTAACCCAGCGTGTTCTGTCTTTAGTATCCTGATCCAACACTGTCTTACCTCGCCAATCCTTTCCTTTCTTAACGTAATCTAACACAACGAAAATCAAGAAAGATTTTGTGTTAAATGTCTGTAATGGTATAGATGGTGTGTCACTATGATGTCATATGTCACTATCAATCATGTCACCATTTCGCTAACGCCACTTCGCTAACGTCACCTTGTTAACGCCACTTCGCTAACGTCACCTTGTTAACGCCACTTCGCTAACGTCACCTTGTTAACGCCACTTCGCTAACGTCACCTTGTTAACGCCACTTCGCTAACGTCACCTTGTTAACGCCACTTCGCTAACGTCACCTTGTTAACGCCACTTCGCTAACGTCACCTTGTTAACGCCACTTCGCTAACGTCACCTTGTTAACGCCACTTCGCTAACGTCACCTTGTTAACGCCACTTCGCTAACGTCACCTTGTTAACGCCACTTCGCTAACGTCACCTTGTTAACGCCACTTCGCTAACGTCACCTTGTTAACGCCACTTCGCTAACGTCACCTTGTTAACGCCACTTCGCTAGCGTCACCTTGTTAACGCCACTTCGCTAACGTCACCTTGTTAACGCCACTTCGCTAACGTCACCTTGTTAACGCCACTTCGCTAACGTCACCTTGTTAACGCCACTTCGCTAACGTCACCTTGTTAACGCCACTTCGCTAACGTCACCTTGTTAACGCCACTTCGCTAACGTCACCTTGTTAACGCCACTTCGCTAACGTCACCTTGTTAACGCCACTTCGCTAACGTCACCTTGTTAACGCCACTTCGCTAACGTCACCTTGTTAACGTCACTTCGCTAACGTCACCTTGTTAACGTCACTTCGCTAACGTCACCTTGTTAACGCCACTTCGCTAACGTCACCTTGTTAACGCCACTTCGCTAACGTCACCTTGTTAACGCCACTTCGCTAACGTCACCTTGTTAACGCCACTTCGCTAACGTCACCTTGTTAACGCCACTTCGCTAACGTCACCTTGTTAACGCCACTTCGCTAACGTCACCTTGTTAACGCCACTTCGCTAACGTCACCTTGTTAACGCCACTTCGCTAACGTCACCTTGTTAACGCCACTTCGCTAACGTCACCTTGTTAACGCCACTTCGCTAACGTCACCTTGTTAACGCCACTTCGCTAACGTCACCTTGTTAACGCCACTTCGCTAACGTCACCTTGTTAACGCCACTTCGCTAACGTCACCTTGTTAACGTCACTTTGTTAACGTCACCTTGTTAACGTCACTTTGTTAACGTCACTTTGTTAACGTCACCTTGCTAACGTCACCTTGTTAACGTCACTTTGTTAACGTCACTTTGTTAACGTCACCTTGTTAACGCCACTTCGCTAACGTCACCTTGTTAACGCCACTTTGTTAACGTCACCTTGTTAACGCCACTTCGCTAACGTCACCTTGTTAACGCCACTTTGTTAACGCCACTTCGCTAACGTCACCTTGTTAACGCCACTTTGTTAACGCCACTTCGCTAACGTCACCTTGTTAACGCCACTTCGCTAACGTCACCTTGTTAACGCCACTTTGTTAACGCCACTTCGCTAACGTCACCTTGTTAACGCCACTTTGTTAACGCCACTTCGCTAACGTCACCTTGTTAACGCCACTTCGCTAACGTCACCTTGTTAACGCCACTTTGTTAACGCCACTTCGCTAACGTCACCTTGTTAACGCCACTTTGTTAACGCCACTTCGCTAACGTCACCTTGTTAACGCCACTTCGCTAACGTCACCTTGTTAACGCCACTTTGTTAACGCCACTTCGCTAACGTCACCTTGTTAACGCCACTTCGCTAACGTCACCTTGTTAACGCCACTTTGTTAACGCCACTTCGCTAACGTCACCTTGTTAACGCCACTTTGTTAACGCCACTTCGCTAACGTCACCTTGTTAACGCCACTTCGCTAACGTCACCTTGTTAACGCCACTTTGTTAACGCCACTTCGCTAACGTCACCTTGTTAACGCCACTTCGCTAACGTCACCTTGTTAACGTCACTTTGTTAACGTCACTTTGTTAACGTCACCTTGTTAACGCCACTTCGCTAACGTCACCTTGTTAACGCCACTTTGTTAACGCCACTTCGCTAACGTCACCTTGTTAACGCCACTTTGTTAACGCCACTTCGCTAACGTCACCTTGTTAACGCCACTTTGTTAACGCCACTTCGCTAACGTCACCTTGTTAACGCCACTTCGCTAACGTCACCTTGTTAACGTCACTTTGTTAACGTCACTTTGTTAACGTCACCTTGTTAACGCCACTTCGCTAACGTCACCTTGTTAACGCCACTTCGCTAACGTCACCTTGTTAACGCCACTTTGTTAACGCCACTTTGTTAACGTCACCTTGTTAACGCCACTTCGCTAACGTCACCTTGTTAACGCCACTTTGTTAACGCCACTTTGTTAACGTCACCTTGTTAACGCCACTTCGCTAACGTCACCTTGTTAACGCCACTTTGTTAACGCCACTTTGTTAACGTCACCTTGTTAACGCCACTTCGCTAACGTCACCTTGTTAACGCCACTTTGTTAACGCCACTTTGTTAACGTCACCTTGTTAACGCCACTTCGCTAACGTCACCTTGTTAACGCCACTTTGTTAACGCCACTTTGTTAACGTCACCTTGTTAACGCCACTTCGCTAACGTCACCTTGTTAACGCCACTTCGCTAACGTCACCTTGTTAACGTCACTTTGTTAACGTCACTTTGTTAACGTCACCTTGTTAACGCCACTTCGCTAACGTCACCTTGTTAACGCCACTTTGTTAACGCCACTTCGCTAACGTCACCTTGTTAACGCCACTTTGTTAACGCCACTTCGCTAACGTCACCTTGTTAACGCCACTTTGTTAACGCCACTTCGCTAACGTCACCTTGTTAACGCCACTTCGCTAACGTCACCTTGTTAACGCCACTTTGTTAACGCCACTTCGCTAACGTCACCTTGTTAACGCCACTTCGCTAACGTCACCTTGTTAACGTCACTTTGTTAACGTCACTTTGTTAACGTCACCTTGTTAACGCCACTTCGCTAACGTCACCTTGTTAACGCCACTTCGCTAACGTCACCTTGTTAACGCCACTTTGTTAACGCCACTTTGTTAACGTCACCTTGTTAACGCCACTTCGCTAACGTCACCTTGTTAACGCCACTTTGTTAACGCCACTTTGTTAACGTCACCTTGTTAACGCCACTTCGCTAACGTCACCTTGTTAACGCCACTTTGTTAACGCCACTTTGTTAACGTCACCTTGTTAACGCCACTTCGCTAACGTCACCTTGTTAACGCCACTTTGTTAACGCCACTTTGTTAACGTCACCTTGTTAACGCCACTTCGCTAACGTCACCTTGTTAACGCCACTTTGTTAACGCCACTTTGTTAACGTCACCTTGTTAACGCCACTTCGCTAACGTCACCTTGTTAACGCCACTTCGCTAACGTCACCTTGTTAACGCCACTTTGTTAACGCCACTTTGTTAACGTCACCTTGTTAACGCCACTTCGCTAACGTCACCTTGTTAACGCCACTTTGTTAACGCCACTTTGTTAACGTCACCTTGTTAACGCCACTTTGTTAACGCCACTTTGTTAACGCCACTTTGTTAACGCCACTTTGTTAACGCCACTTTGTTAACGCCACTTCGCTAACGTCACCTTGTTAACGCCACTTCGCTAACGTCACCTTGTTAACGCCACTTTGTTAACGCCACTTTGTTAACGCCACTTTGTTAACGCCACTTTGTTAACGCCACTTCGCTAACGTCACCTTGTTAACGCCACTTTGTTAACGTCACTTTGTTAACGCCACTTTGTTAACGCCACTTTGTTAACGCCACTTTGCTAACGTCACCTCGCTAAGCTCAATGCACTACACTAATAAAATATAATCAATCTCCATTGAAACGAATTTCGAGAGCAAGTTACTTGCATATACATACCTATACATATATATACATACCTATACATACCTATACATACCTATACATATATATACATACCTATACATACCTATACATACCTATACATATATATACATACCTATACATATATATACATACCTATACATACCTATACATACCTATACATATATATACATACCTATACATATATATACATACCTATACATACCTATACATATATATACATACCTATACATACCTATACATATATATACATACCTATACATATATATACATACCTATACATACCTATACATATATATACATACCTATACATACCTATACATACCTATACATATATATACATACCTATACATATATATACATACCTATACATACCTATACATACCTATACATATATATACATACCTATACATATATATACATACCTATACATACCTATACATATATATACATACCTATACATACCTATACATATATATACATACCTATACATATATATACATACCTATACATACCTATACATATATATACATACCTATACATACCTATACATATATATACATACCTATACATACCTATACATATATATACATACCTATACATACCTATACATATATATACATACCTATACTTACATATACATACCTATACTTACGTATACATACCTATACTTACATATACATACCTATACATATATATACATACCAATACTTACATATACATACCTATACTTACATATACATACCTATACTTACTTATACATACCTATACTTTCGTATACATACCTATACTTACGTATACATACCTATACTTACATATACATACCTATACATACCTATACATATATATACATACCTATACTTTCATATACATACCTATACTTACATATACATACCTATGTTGACCAGACCACACACTAGAAATTGAAGGGACGACGACGTTTCGGTCCTTCCTGGACCATTCTCAAGTCGATTGTGAATGGTCCAGGACGGATGGTCTCACAATCGACTTGAGAATGGTCCAGGACGGACCGAAACGTCGTCGTCCCTTCAATTTCTAGTGTGTGGTCTGGTCAACATACTTCAGCCACGTTATTGTGACTCATCGCCTGCATATACATACCTATACTTACATATACATATCTATTCACACTTATACATTCTTAACAAGCTTTGATTTATCTAATTTCGTGAAGCTTCGTAGAGCATCAATCTTCTTTTAAGCTTATAAATGAAGAATTTCCTTTGTTTTCCCAGATGAAAAATGTATTAATAGAAAGTCAGACCTCACGAGAAAGCTTGGACGACTCAAACAGAAAACGGAACAGTACGTCACTTTTGTGAGTCGATTTCATTTAAAATTACGTCCAAATTTGGCCATAGCGCGCATACCAGCGGAAAGTGACGATATTTGTAAGAGGACGGGTTGCACCAGAGCTTGTAAACTGACGATAAAATATTGAGGCTGCAGAATGGTATCGAACCCGGCATCCTGATTTGCTTGGAGTTTGTGTCTTCTAAACTTTACTACTTCTTAGTAGAAGTACTAAACTTCTAGTTTAGTACTTCTAAAAAGTACTAAACTAGTACTACCTGGTACTAAAGTACCAGGTAGTACTTAGGATTGAGATACTCTAGCTCATCATGGTTCGGTCGATTGTGTGTACCTGAGGAGTCCAGGAACGCGGGTTAGATCCCATTGCACAGCCCCAATATCATCTCATGGATACGTCACGTTCGTGTAAAGCACTTTTTAGTTTCTTCCTCGGCGAGGAGTCATCAAACATTTCCGCGTCCACTTACGAAACCTGTATATCTTTCCTTCAATCAAGGCGGCTTTATTTGACTCTATTGAACACTTTACGAGCTCCGAAGCGCTGGCAGGTTATCTACAATAATAGTAACTTTGGACTGAAAAATAACGAGGAAAAGATGTACAGGTTTCGTAATTGGACAAGTAAATGCTAGATCAATTTTGGCCCCTTGTCTCCTCCCAATTATCTTAAAAGTCTCGTACCAGGCACGCTAAGTCCCTCTTGATAAAGTCTAGAGTAACGAGACTTCTCTCTATTGATCCAACTCTGGCTTGCCGGCCCTCGCTTCCTCACTATGTATTATACAGCAACCTGTACTGATCTCAGCAAGCTGGGATGGATCAATACACGGTTGAAATGTCACGCAATCCCTTCTCCATCTCCTCTCTCCCATCTTTGTCCTCCTGCGGCTACTTTCCTGCAATCTCTAATGTCCTGTGACTACTTTCCTGTTATCGTTAATGTCCTGTGACTACTTTCCTGTTATCGTTAATGTCCTGTGACTACTTTCCTTCTATCGTTAATGTTTTGTGACTACTTTGCTGCTATCTATAATGTCCTGTGACTACTTTCCTGTTATCGTTAATGTCCTGTGACTACTTTCCTTCTATCGTTAATGTTTTGTGACTACTTTCCTGCTATCTATAATGTCCTGTGACTATTTTCCTGTTATCGTTAATGCCCTGTGACTACTTTCCTTCTATCGTTAATGTTTTGTGACTGCTTTCCTGCTATCTATAATGTCCTGTGACTACTTTCCTCTTATCTCTAATGTCCTGTGACTACTTTCTTGTTATCTCTAATGTCCTGTGACTACTTTCCTGTTATCTCTAATGTCCTGTGACATTACACATGGCACCAGGTCAGGTTAGATCTAGATGACACGATATCCAAGAGCAGCGACGATTCGACGCCGAATCAGCACAGAATCAACGTTGAATACGTCTATTCAACGACGAACCGGCCCCGCTCTTCCATATTGCGCCCACTGTGGATCTGAATGGCATCAAGTTAGCTTTTTGTGAACGTTGTTATGTAAACTTTGTCTTAACGACGTAAGTTAAGCTTTGTCAGCATACATCTGCTGAGTATACCCGGGGTGGCTTCTGGGAGTTCTTCTTGGCTTCACTTGTGATTCTTTGATCTAGAAGGCGTGGGGAAGCCCATATATACATTGCAATCCGGTAGGTCCGGTACTTAATGCCGGTAACTTGTCTTATTGTTTCTTGAAGACTTCCACCTTTGTTCCGGCAATATTTCTTACATTTGGATGGAGAAGATTGAGTATCTGTGAGACTTCTGATTAATTTCTTGAACATTTTGCATCGAGTGGCGAGTTTATTGGGCAGTGCCACTCATCCTGTGAGTGGACATACCGCCAGAGCACCATTTACAACACTCCAATAGGAAGAAAACCCGCTGAGTTGTTCATCCTGTCATCTGTACCCAGACACAGCTGGGACTTGCTTAACTGTCTCAAGTGAACAGCTTCTCAAACAAGGAGAATAACATTTGTACCTCTGGTGTTCGCAGTGTTCTCTAATTGTGTCTGTGGCACCTTCACTTTTCACTGGCTCTATTCTGCATTTCCTGCCATATATTTCTCTCCAGTACGTTGTTATATTGTTGTATTAACTTAAAAGACTTAACCTTCCAGAATCTTATGGCAGTAACTGTGAGTACATGATCTACTGCAGCAGCAGCAATAAAATACAATAAAATCAACATAACAAATTTATTATGTAATAAATTTGAAAAAAATTACTTAACGGATACGACAAGAGATCCTGCAAGTATATATTATTTTGGGTCTTGTCTCTCGTCTTACCATTATACACAAAAATAATTGCAATTATGACGAAAAATTTAACAACCCGTAAGACTCATGTAGGAGACTAGTCAGTAATAATAATAATAATAATAATAATAATAATAATAATAATAATAATATTAATAATAATAATTTAGACAAAATATGACCTCGATTGGAATTCGTACCCTAATTACCTACCATATATAAGTGAGAATGCATGTTCAGATGTATCTTACAGATGAGTATATATATATATATATATATATATATATATATATATATATATATATATATATATATATATATATATATATATATATATATATATATATATATATATATATATATATATGTCGTATCTAGTAGCCAGAACGCACTTCTCAGCCTACTATGCAAGGCCCAATTTGCCTAATAAGCCAAGTTTTCATTAATTAATTGTTTTTCGACTACCTAACCTACCTAACCTAACCTAACTTTTTCGGCTACCTAACCTAACCTAACCTATAAAGATAGGTTAGGTTAGGTTTGGTAGGGTTGGTTTTTTCGGCTACCATAACCTAACCTAACCTATAAAGATAGGTTAGGTTAGGTTAGGTAGGGTTGGTTAGGTTCGGTCATATATCTACGTTAATTTTAACTCCAATAAAAAAAAATTGACCTCATACATAATGAAATGGGTAGCTTTATCATTTCATAAGAAAAAAATTAGAGAAAATATATTAATTCAGGAAAACTTGGCTTATTAGGCAAATCGGGCCTTGCATAGTTGGCTGAGAAGTGCGTTCTGGCTACTAGGTACGACATATGTCTATATATATATATATATATATATATATATATATATATATATATATATATATATATATATATATATATATATATATATATATATATATATATATATATATATATATATATATTATTCACATAAATATAGATCCAGCAGACACACAACGAAACGTCGAGTCAACGTCCATTCACTGGTGAAATGACGTTTCAACGCCATTCCAACGTCGAACCAACGTCATTCCTGGCTATTATGCCCACTGGCAACATATATATAGAAGCTGTGGCCAAAATTCTTGGGGGTTGGAAGCTATACGACCTCCGCCCCGCCACGGGCGGCGGGTAATTAAGATAAGAAGTTGATAAAGAGATTTAGAGGGGTCGATGTGTCTCCGGGTGTCATCCTGGTGCCAGGGAATGATCTCCAATGTCTCCTGCTGCTGCTGCGGGTGGGGTAAAAACGTGTTCGAGCGACGTTAATCAACGTAGAATCTTCGTTATCAACGCTAATTGCTCAGGTTTACAAAAGGGAGCTTTTCGAGTGCCAAGAAACAATGACCCAGCACACACACCGTAATTTAAACTAGTGTTAGTTTGTTAAACACAATAACAACGTCATTGCAAACGCAACGGCGTTAAAAGAACGTCGTGGTTAGGTTGCGTGTGTGTGGAGGGTCGACTTGTCTGCTTCACAGACGGACCACGAAGAGTTATGAGGGAATTATTTCCTTAGTGAGTAGACACGTAACGAAATACCGGATTAGAATGATACATATGTAACAGGATCCAGCTGCGGCAGGAACAGTGTCCAGCTAGGCCAGGTACAGCGTCCAGCTGCGGCAGGAACAGTGTCCAGCTAGGCCAGGTACAGCGTCCAGCTGCGGCAGGAACAGTGTCCAGCTAGGCCAGGTACAGCGTCCAGCTGCGGCAGGTACAGTGTCCACCTGCGGCAGGTACAGCGTCCAGCTGCGGCAGGTACAGTGTCCACCTGCGGCAGGTACAGCGTCCAGCTGCGGCAGGAACAGTGTCCAGCTAGGCCAGGTATAGCGTCCAGCTGCGGCAGGTACAGTGTCCACCTGCGGCAGGTACAGCGTCCAGCTGCGGCAGGTACAGTGTCCACCTGCGGCAGGTACAGCGTCCACCTGAGGCAGGTACAGCGTCCAGCTGCGGCAGGTACAGCGTCCAGCTGCGGCAGGTACAGCGTCCAGCTGCGGCAGGTACAGCGTCCACCTGCGGCAGGTACAGCGTCCAGCTGCGGCAGGTACAGCGTCCACCTGAGGCAGGTACAGCGTCCACCTGAGGCAGGTACAGCGTCCAGCTGCGGCAGGTACAGCGTCCAGCTGCGGCAGGTACAGCGTCCAGCTGCGGCAGGTACAGTGTCCACCTGCGGCAGGTACAGCGTCCACCTGAGGCAGGTACAGCGTCCAGCTGCGGCAGGTACAGCGTCCAGCTGCGGCAAGTACAGCGTCCAGCTGCGGCAGGTACAGCGTCCACCTGAGGCAGGTACAGCGTCCAGCTGCGGCAGGTACAGCGTCCAGCTGCGGCAGGTACAGCGTCCACCTGAGGCAGGTACAGCGTCCAGCTGCGGCAGGTACAGCGTCCAGCTGCGGCAGGTACAGCGTCCAGCTGCGGCAGGTACAGCGTCCAGCTGCGGCAGGAACAGCGTCCACCTGAGGCAGGTACAGCGTCCAGCTGCGGCAGGTACAGTGTCCACCTGCGGCAGGTACAGAAATCATCAGTATCTGCGAAGCACTTTTCCAGCGCTCCCAAGCATTCTGAGACTAAAATCAGTGCCTTGATCGAAATGGTAAGGAGGCAGCTGTGCAGCTGTGTGTCGGCGGCTGTGCAGCTGTGAATGCTCTCCGGCCATCAAACAACGACAGCAGCAGCAGCAGCAGCAGCAGCAGCAGCAGCAGGAGCAGCAGCTTGCCAATATTACCTCCTAGATCGCTGTGGATGACAGCTACTGTATCACCCCCTCCTCCTCCTCCTCCCCCTCCTTCCCCTCCCCCCACCCCACGATCCACGAATATCCCCCCGCCCCCTCCTCCTATCCCCACCCCCTCTGTGGCATCACCTCATTAATGGCAAGAGCTGGCGATTCTCATCTCTCTCCTAACACCTATCCTCCCACGGGAGCCAATATCAGGGCGCCGTCCGCGCTTACATAGTGGCGCTTCTCCCCTGGTGACCATGGGAGAGCCGGGTCCCGCCTCCTTGTAGCCGGCCTTGTCGTATCTAATACCTTGTTTGCTACATTTGCTGCCATGCATTCCATGCATTAGATAGTACCTATTGTGACGGTCGCCAATAGTCACGAATTCGTACCTATTTAACTTTTAAATAGTAGTGTACTGACTAGTAAATAATTCTTTTAAAATAAATGAAATTAAAACACTTAAATATTCCTGTGCCTAGTATAGCACATATATGTACTATATTATGCCTCAGATATCGTATATTAGGCCTAGGGAGGTTAGGTTAGATTAGTTTGTCAGAGCAACACAAGTAAGAAATGGTTTTCCGGTTTGTCCAACTCAATAGTTCAGATTTCTACTTTCTAATTTCGTTGTACGTCCTCATCGTTTATAAAAAGTACTACTAAAACAGGACGATGGGCTGTGCCATTCGAGTTCTTTTGTCGTATCTAGTCTTAAAGTTGTTGATTGCTTCCCCTTCAGTATCTTGTATGTTGAGATCATGTCCCTTCATTCTGAGCGGGGCTCAGAATGGTTTCTGAGTCCCGAATCTGGTTTCTGAAACCAGAATTGGTTTTGCTTTGTGAGAAACAGGATGAATGATACAGAGAGGGAGACACAGGAAGAGGGACACATGCAGAGGAATACAGAAAGAGTGAGACAAGGAGGGAGGCACCGGGAGCCAGAGATAGAGAGACATATGGAGATAGACACAGGGAGACACAGGGAGAAACAGTGAAACACAGGGAGACACAGTGAGACACAGGGAGACAGGGAAACACAGGGAGACATAGTGAGACACAGGGAGACACAGCGAGACACAAGGAAACACAGTGAGACACAGGGAGACACAAGGAAACACAGCGAGACACAGCGGGACACAGGGAGACACAGTTAGACACAGGGAGACACAGGGCGACACAGCGAGACACAGGGAGACACAGGGCGACACAGGGAGACACAGGGCGACACAGCGAGACACAGGGCGACACAGCGAGACACAGCGCGACACAGCGAGACACAGAGAGACACAAAGAGACACGGCTGGACACAGGGAGACACAGGGAGACACAGGCACGGAGGGCAGCAGCAGAGGGTGGTGAAGAGTGGTGGTGGTGGCCGCCGGGATGAGACCCGCGGCCTCCCGCCCGACACAATCACAGATGTATGAGGGGGATAAACAAAGATAAGAAAATTAGGACACAGTGAGAAAAGGTAGAGGTGTCAGGTGGATAGGAAGGGAGGGAGGGGAGGGAGTCTCGCTGAAGGTAGGAGGGGAGAGACTGAGGTAAGAGGGAGGGAGGAGAATGAAGGTAGACTCAAGGATGGAAGGGGCCACAGGAAGGAGAGGGGAGGGGGGGAGGGTGTGAGTGCAGGATAAACATACCAATTGGGACATCATCTCTCCACATGATGTGAGTTGCTGAGCCTAGAGACTGTACTTGAGGTCGGTCTCGAACCCCCATTGTTAATGTAACAATATACATTACAGCTTGTAACTAGCTCTTGATTGAATTTTGGGGTTCAGTTCCTGAGTCCATTATGTGCCTCTGTAACCTTTTCCACTACCGCCCACAGGATGGGTATGGGGTGCATTATATATAAACTAAACAAACTCTTGGCACCAAACGATTGGTTTCGTTGTTATTTTATATATTTTTTGTTCTTGAGACTAATGCACCCTGTTAGGAGATTTAGATTAGTTAAGGTTATTAGGTTAGGCCTGTTTATGATACGAGACTAGGTTAGGTTACGTTAACTTATTTTAGGCTCCGTTTGTTATATTTTAGAGTATGTTAGGTTTGGTTTAGCTCATCAGTAAATTTAGCTTCAAATAAACATATATTAGGTTAAATTTATTAACCTTAGGTTAGATTTTGTGTTTCTTTGTTAGGTTACGTTTGGTACGTTAATTTGCGTTAATAATACGTACGTTAATTTGCTATGTTAATGTAATTTGGATAAAACATTCATATATCATTTGCATTTTTAGATTCCTTCTATGTCTTCTTTTCATACTTTATTTCAGAGCCTCAACTTTCTTATTTGTTCTCTTAGTTACTCCACTTTTGTTCTATGTTCTCTCGGTTCCAAATATTTGTCATCTGTTAAATAAACAGAGGACAAATCTGTCTGTCTGACAGATTTGGACATTGTCTGTCCAAATCGGATAGACTATTATCTGTCTGATAGGACAAATAAATCTGCCTTTGTCCTCTGTTCTCAAAGTTGTTCAATATTGTCTTCTCTTATCTCTCAGTCCCTCCACCTCCTTCTTCTCCTCCTCGTCCTCTGTGCCTTCTCTGTCCCTAGCCAGTGTCGTTGAGACATTAACGTACTGTGGTATCTGATTTCCAGCTGCCAGTTGGCTTCATGTGGTATCACCAAGCGACGAGCTGAAGCTCGAAGAAACAGATGGAGCTGGGACTATAAGACCTGAGAAAAGCTTCACCTCTCTATACGTCTTCGCTACTCTTAATGTAAACCTAATCCAACCTAATCAAGCTTACCAGCAACCCAACCTATCCTATCCTAACCTTACCCAATGAATATAAGTATAATATTGGACGCAGGAGGTGTGTGGCTTCACTATAGCATCTCAACTTTATTCCAGGTCAGATTTTGGATCTTACAGAACAGACGAGAGATGTTAGAAAGTTTTCACTAAGTCGAAGAGTAGTGGGAAAATGGTATAAGCTAAAGGAAGAGGTTGTGGAAGCAAAGCCTATTTATTCATAGTGTCAAAAGTAGATATGATAGAGGGACAGGACATGAGTCATTGCAATAGACAGCCAGCGGCAAGAGATGCAGGGGTCCAGGATTTAAAGCTCGATCCGGCAGGCACAAATTGGTGCGTACACGTCGTTTGTACTGATGACAAAAAGTCATATGGCAACGTAATAGAAGCTAGATACATTTTCTTAAATGAGACAAGTGACTTACTTCTCTGACGAGGCGTGTTAGACAGGTTGTGTGTGTGTGCGTATACTCACCTATTTGTTCTTGCGGGAGTTGAGCGTTGGCTCTTTGGTCCCGCCTCTCAACTGTCAGTCAACTGATGTACAGGTTCCAGAGCCTACTGGGCTCTATCATATCTACATTTGAAACTGTGTATGGAGTCAGCCTCCACCACATCACTGCCTAATGCATTCCACCTGTTAACTACTGTGATACTGAAAAAGCTCTTTCGAACGTCCCTGTGGCTCATTTGGGTACTCAGTTTCCACCTGTGTCCCCTTGTTCGCGTACCACCAGTGTTGAATAGTTTATCTTTGTCTACCCTGTCAATTCCTTTTGAGACTCTCGTAGGCAGCGACTGTGTGTGTGTGTATGTGTGTGTGTGTGTGTGTGTGTGTGTGTGTGTGTGTGTGTACTCACCTATATGTACTCACCTATATGTGCTTGCAGGATCGAGCATTGACTCTTGGATCCCGCCTTTCTAGCTATCGGTTGTTTACAGCAATGACTCCTGTCCCATTTCCCTATCATACCTAGTTTTAAAAGTATGAATAGTATTTGCTTCCACAACCTGTTCCCCAAGTGCATTCCATTTTTCTACTACTCTCACGCTAAAAGAAAACTTCCTAACATCTCTGTGACTCATCTGAGTTTCCAGTTTCCACCCATGTCCCCTCGTTCTGTTATTATTACGTGTGAACATTTGATCTATTTCCACTTTGTCAATTCCCCTGAGTATTTTATATGTCCCTATCATATCTCCTCTCTCCCTTCTTTTCTCTAGTGTCGTAAGGTTCAGTTCCTTCAGCCGCTCTTCATATCCCATCCCTCGTAGCTCTGGGACAAGCCTTGTCGCAAACCTCTGAACCTTCTCCAGTTTCTTTATGTGTTTCTTCAGGTGGGGGCTCCATGATGGCGCGGCATACTCTAAGACGGGTCTCACGTAGGCAGTGTAAAGCGCCCTAAAAGCTTCCTCATTTAGGTTTCTGAATGAAGTTCTAATTTTCGCCAGTGTAGAGTACGCTGCTGTCGTTATCCTATTTATATGTGCCTCAGGAGTTAGATTGGGTGTCACATCCACTCCCAGGTCTCTTTCTCGAATCGTTACAGGTAGGCTGTTCCCCTTCATTGTGTACTGTCCCTTTGGTCTCCTGTCACCTGATCCCATTTCCATAACTTTACATTTACTGGTGTTAAACTCCAGTAGCCATTTCTCTGACCATCTCTGCAGCCTGTGTAAGTCCTCTTGGAGGATCCTACAATCCTCGTCTGTCACAACTCTTCTCATTAATTTTGCGTCATCTGCAAACATTGACATGTATGATTCCACTCCTGTAAACATATCATTTACGTAAATTAGAAAGAGGATTGGTCCCAGCACCGATCCTTGAGGTACTCCACTTGTTACTGTTCGCCAGTCCGACTTTTCGCCCCTTACCATTACCCTCTGGCTCCTTCCTGTTAGGTAGTTCTTCACCCATACTAGGGCCTTTCCGCTTACTCCTGCCTGCCTCTCAAGTTTGTATAGCAGTCTCATGTGCGGTACCGTATCAAAGGCCTTTTGGCAGTCAAGAAATATGCAGTCTGCCCAGCCTTCTCTGTCCTGCCTTATCCTTGTTACTTTATCATAGAATTCTAAAAGGTTTGTTAGGCATGATTTCCCTGTCCAGAACCCATGTTGGTGCTTGTTTACAAACCCAATGCTCTCCAGGTGCTCAACAAGTCTTAGCCTAATTATTCTTTCAAGTATTTTGCAGGGGACGCTTGTCAGTGATACGGGTCTGTAGTTAAGTGCCTCCTCCCTATCCCCCTTTTTGAAAATCGGTACGACATTTGCCTCCTTCCAGCAACTGGGCAATTCTCCCGACATAAGTGACTCATTGAAGATCATTGCCAGAGGCACGCAGAGAGCCTGCGCTGCCTCTTTAAGTATCCACGGTGATACTTTATCTGGTCCAACAGCTTTATTTGCATCCAGTGTTGTCAACTGTTTCATTACATCCTCTGCTGTCACCTCTATATCTGATAGTCTTTCATCTTGGGTAATCTCTTCTAACAATGGGAGCTGCTCAGGCTCGGTAGTGAACACTCCATGGAATTTTGCATTCAGTACCTCGCAGATTTCCTTGTCGCTTTCTGTATATGCCCCTTCTGTTTTCCTCAGTCTTGTCACTTGATCATTTACCGACATCTTCCTTCTTATATGGCTATGTAGTAATTTTGGTTGCTTTTTCGCTTTGACTGCAATATCGTTCTCATAATTTCTTTCCGACACTCGTCTTATGTTAATGTAATCATTCCTAGCTCTGTTACATCTAATCCTGTTGTCCTCTGTCCTTTGTCTTCTGTACTTCCTCCACTCCCTCCTGCTTCTCACCTTTGCTTCCTGACACTGTCTATTAAACCATGGGTTATTATATTCCCTCCTGCTTTTTTTCTTTATTGTTGGAATAAATCTATCTTCAGCCTCCTTGCATTTCAATATGACTTGGGTCATCATACCTTGCACTGTTTTTCCTCTAAGTTCTTCCTCCCACTGCACTTCTCCCAGGTAGTCCCTTATCCCTCTGTAGTCCCCTTTTCTGTAATCAAGTCTCCTTTCCCGGACCTCTTGTCCTTTGGTCACAATTTTAAGCTCCATCATGTAGTCAAAGGCTAGGACACAATGGTCACTAGCTCCTAGTGGTATTTCATGTTCCAACTGCTCGATGTCTTCTACATTCTGAGTGATAATGAGATCTAATAGGCTGGGCGTATCCCCTCCTCTTTCCCTAGTATCTTCTTTCACATGCTGTGTTAGGAAATTCCTGTCAATAACGTCTACCAGCTTCGCTCCCCAGGTCTCCTCCCCGCCATGGGGATTCCTCGTTTCCCAATCTATCTCTCCGTGATTTAGGTCCCCCATGACCAGCAGCTTCGCTCTCATTCTATGCGCTAAAGTTGCTGCCCTCTGCAGTTCATCCATACATGTCTTGTTGCTGTCCTCGTACTCCTGCCTGGGCCTTCTACTGTTTGGTGGGGGATTGTAGAGTATCAAGATTACAATCTTCTTCCCATCCACTGTCAGGGTTCCATGTATGAAGCTTGTGCTTTCATTGGTACCCGGATTTTCCAGCTCATCAAACTTCCATTTCCGCTTTATTAGTAGTGCCACTCCACCTCCCTGTCTCTGTGTCCTTTCTTTTCTTATCACCTGGTACCCCTCTGGAAAGATTGCATCCGAGATCATGCCATTTATTTTAGTTTCCACTATTGCCACTATGTCTGGGTCTGCCTCACTAACTCTTTCTTTTATCTCTTCTGCTTTATTGGCTACCCCATCAGCATTGGTGTACCAAACCTTGAGACTCTTCTTGGAAACTCGGGTGTCAGAGTTCCCCCTTTCACCAGGGGTCTGGGGGGAACTGGGGGGTGTCTGGGGGGCAAGTGGGGGCTGTGGGGGCTGTGGGGGCGAGTGGGGGGGTGCTAGGGGGGTGCCTGGGAGTGCCTGGTAGGCAAATGGGGTCTGGGCATCTAGGCATCACATCTAGGCATCTGGGCATCTGGGCATCACACACACACACACATCTGTGTGTGTGTGTGTGTGTGTGTGTGTGTGTGTGTGTGTGTGTGTGTGTGTGTGTGTGCGTGTGTGTGTGCGCGTGCGTGTGTGTGTGTGTTATCAGACAAAGCTTGTTGGTTTTCCTGAATCTGTGTTCCAGTCAGAGCTATGCTGAGTAATGGGTAATAATGCTGAGTTCAGAAGAGGCTTAAAAGTGTCCTGAATACTTCTCAGATATGCTGAGGACGTGGTTGTGTGTACTCATCTATTAGTACTCATACAGGTGCGTTGTGTAGACACCGAAGTCAAACCTCTGTCAAGGCAATCAAGACAGTCAGTGTTAGATACAGGGATATGCGACATAGGTCTGGATTCCACCCCTTGTGAAGCATAAAGCCAAAATTAAAAAAGTACAGAGATTGGTGCCAGAACAAAGAGGGTTAAGCTATGAGGAAACTATATCTCACAACCTTGGGAGAGAAGAAACAGAAAGGATATGATCGAAACATAGAAAATACCGAGAGGAATCGACAAGATGGACAAGGACAGCCTCTTTAAGGATATATATATATGATATATATATATATATATATATATATATATATATATATATAGAGAGAGAGAGAGAGAGAGAGAGAGAGAGAGAGAGAGAGAGAGAGAGAGAGAGAGAGAGAGAGAGAGAGAGAGAGAGAGAGAGAGAGAGAGAGAGACAGAGAGAGAGAGAGAGAGAGAGAGAGAGAGAGAGAGAGAGAGAGAGAGAGAGAGAGAGAGAGAGAGAGAGAGAGAGAGAGAGAGAGAGAGAGAGTACAACTAGAGGACACAGATGGAAGCAGGAACTGCAAATAAGACGAGTAAGGAAATACTCCTACCCTGTATGGGTGACCAACAACTGGAACGCACTGAAAGAAGTTGTGGAAGCCACCTCCATCCACAACTCTAATGCCAAATTCGACAAGGGGGGGAATCGAGTGTCAAAAATACTTAAATTATAACACAAAAGGTACATCAAGTCTGATCTTATCTTCAGGTGAGCTACTGAATTATTTATGGCAGTATTTTGCATCGAGTTGTTGAGAATGGAACACTGGCATGTAGTTTAGTCTCTCGATCGTCTCTCTCTCTCTCTCTCTCTCTCTCTCTCTCTCTCTCTCTCTCTCTCTCTCTCTCTCTCTCTCTCTCTCTCTCTCTCTCTCTCTCTCTCTCTCTCTCACTCACTCACTCACTCACTCACTCACTCACTCACTCACTCACTCACCAAGCGACCTTCTCCAATAGCTCGCAGCCCATAGCGACCTGTTACCCCTGGAACACGACCTGCCAAAACGCTTTACGACCCTGTCTCTTCTCATTGCCTCTGCCACCTAACCCATCAGTTGAGCAGCCACTGATGGGCGTGTAGCTGGGACCATCACAAGACTGGCCCGGCAGGAGGGAGATAGTGGACCAGATATAGAGCCAACAAAGAGATGAATGATGAATGAGCCTGCACCCTCTGCCTTGTAAACACATTCATCAGGGCCAGCATGGATATGACACCTATCTCTGAAGGGTCATATTATTCATAAAATGAATGAACGTAAAATTCTCACTCGGCACTCACGACACTCAATGGTGTGTCTCTCTATGGCACTCAGTTGTTCATGTGTTCTCTAAAGCACTCAGCTGTTCATGAATGTGTTCTCTAAAGCACTCAGCTGTTCATGAATGTGTTATCTAAAACACTCAGCTGTTCATGAATGTGTTATCTAAAGCACTCAGCTGTTCATGAATGTGTTCTCTAAAGCACTCAGCTGTTCAAGAAGGTGTTCTTCAAATTCCCCCGACTGTTCATAAGTGTTCTGAGTGTTCTCTAAAGCACTCAGCTGTTCATGAACTGAGGCGCTACAAGCTCGCCAAAACAATGTCTCGTAGCACAGTTGGCTTCGTTCTCGACTCACAATCCGGGGGATCACGGGGGTCGGTTCTTCCCCGAGAGAGACAGACATGGATGGGCACGATTCATTTCACCTCATGCCTCTGTTCACCTAGCGATAAAATAGGTACCCCGGGAGTTAGGTATAACTTTTGTTGAGTGGCGTCCTGGGTGAGGGTCAGTAGTTCGTCCTTGTTTGAGGGGGAGGGGGAGGGGTCAGTAGTTCGTCCTTGTTTGAGGGGGAGGGGGAGGGGTCAGTAGTTCTTCCTTGTGGGTGAGGGTGAGGGGTGGGGGGGGGTGGGGTTGTTTGTGGGGAGGGGTGGGGGGGGGGGTGTTTTTTTTTGGGGGGGGGAGGGGGGAGGGGTTGTTTTCCTGTATAAAAATGCTCCTATGATAACTTCCTATTCTCTCTATTCCTATTCTCTACAAGCGACCTTCATTTTCTCAATTACTGTACTTTCTTTCTCGCTTTCTTTTCGTCATGCCTTCTCTCTCTCTCTCGTTTATCTCACTTTCTCGTTTATCTCGCTCTCTTTATCTCCCCCTCCCTCTGTCTCGCTTATCTCCTATCCATTACTTCCTTCCCTCTCTTCCTGCGAACAATTACCCGCCCACTTGTTAATCATAAATAATGCTTTACTAATCCCTTTCCCGCAGGAGGAAGAGGAGGAGCAGGAGGAGGAAGAGGAGGAGCAGGAAGAGGAGGAGGAGGACGAGAACGAAAGCGAGATGGAGAAAAAGAAGGAGGAGAAGAAGGAGGAGGAGATGATGGAACAGGATATGTACCAAAAAAAAATAATTGAGAAGAATTAGGAAGTTGAAGAAGAGAAATAGGAACGGGACTTGGAAGAAGGTGGAGGGAGGAGACGGAGGATGCTACGAAAGAAGATAAAATAGGGAATTAGGTTCAAGGAAGTCGGCGCCTCTCAAGACACAAGTTGTGCACCTCTCTGTTACTCCTGTGTCTCACAGTCCATGGTGGAGGCTGTTACTCACAGTGACTGGCAGTTAATTTCATCCTTCATGAGCATCGAGGGGGTTACAGTCACTGGCTGCTTGTGACAGTCACTTGGAACAGCTAACGACCTAATTGTACACTAGGCGTACTTGTTCAAAAGGCCTACATATACACAAAGCCTATGTCACCCTAACTCTACGGTCACGCGTTGGGAGTAATCACATTAATTTAATTCACATTGCATCCTAGCAAACACATAACGTAACTTCAACGTTATTTTGCGTTACTTAAACGTTATTAACGTTTCATTAAACGTAAAAGACGTCGAGGTGATGTTGTAGGGATATTCTTACCCGCCAGTGATGATTCATTCCATTATGAACGTCGAATGCTGAATAGTTCATCAGCAATATTTTTTAAAGCCTTCAGCAGAAGAGCATCAACGGTGCCTTATTTGAACGTGTTTCAATCACGCTAAAACGTGTTTCAACCATGTAAAAAACATGTTTCAATCATGTTGAAGAACGTTACAATCATACTAAAGCATGTTTCAATCGTTCAAAGACGTGTTCTAGTCATACACTACCCTGGTTTAGAAACTGGTTTCTGATTTAACATTCTCCATTTTTATCAAGTGCGCGTTGATTACCTTTGCACGTTGTCTAGTGGATATTTTGTGTTTTACCCCAAAAAATATCAACATACGAAATTAGGTATAATTTTCCCTGAATAGATGTGACGGTTTTGGAAGACCGACTGTAATGACTGTATTATGTACGGTGGCCACACTGTTAACGACTGTGAAGAAAAGCCGGTCAACGCTATTACTAATTAAACAAACAAACCTAACCTAATTTAACCTAAAGCAACCTTTTCCTAGATCACATAATGTAACCTAACCTAACATGGCACAGCCTATCATAATCTTTCCTAACATTTTTTTTTTAATATTTAACCTAAACTAATATACGAGAAAATCTTTAAGGAGGATGACAGGATCAAACTAACATCCCGAGGAGTCACCCCCAGAAGCATGCCTTAACCCCTGAACCATGATATTCTGTAAGTCACGCAAACTGGAGTCCGTCCGAACTCACTAGGAACCAGGGGCCAGATTCACGAAGCAGTTACGCAAGCACTTACGCACCTGTTCATCTTATCACAATCTTTGGCGGCTTTGTTTACAATTATTAAACAGTTAATGAGCTCTGAAGCACTAGGAGGCTGTTTATAACAATAATAACGGTTAATTGGGAAGGTTTCATGCTTGTAAACTGTTTAATAAATGTAACCAAAGGCGTCAAAGATTGAGAAAAGATGTAAACGTTCGTAAGTACTTGCGTAACTGCTTCGTGAATCTGGTCCCCAGGTACTCAACTTGGAACGAGTTAGCTGTTGGTACCATGATGGTGCCTCCAAATTTTTAGGCTTGTATCGAGGTCCCACCAAAGTCGAACTACTGATCTTTTAATAATCTTTTAATATCACAAGTGATTCAACCAGATTCAACAAGAGCCGAACGTAACCAAACCAAATCTAACCCAACATAACCAAACCAAACCCACCCCAATCTAACCTAATCTAACCTGACCTAACGTAGCCATATACACAAAGTTTTAACACTCAAAGAGCCAAGATCCTTGGGAAACTTCTGTACAATTTGACCTTTCCTCAGACCACTACAGTATACCTGCATACTGGGAGAGAAAATACATGTTTATGAGACACTAGAGACAGATGTTTTAAGATGAGAACAGATGTTTTCGTCTTCCTAACTCTTCACTGTAATTCATAAATCATTCTCTCGATCTTCATATTAATGTTGGGGTAAGAATTAGATTTTCTAACTACCGATGACCTCAGGCTGTTGTTGAATTCTCCTTTACGGCTGTCAGAGTCATAGCAGCCTTGGTGATTAACCCGAGATTATCTTTTTTTTCCTTTGGCCAAATATTTGGGTAATTGCTGGTAATTATACGCCTCGTTGATTGCATAGGGCGAGGTGTTCACTGGAAGATAATTTGGTTATTGTGTGTTGGTGTTGATATGGTGCAACGGTGCTGGTGGTGGTGCTACGGTGGTGGTGGTGGTGCTGGTGGTGGTGGTGGTGCTACGGTGGTGGTGGTGGTGCTGGTGGTGGTGGTGTTACGGTGCTGGTGGTGGTGGTGGTGCTACGGTGGTGTTGGTAGTGCTGGTGGTGGTGGTGGTGCTGGTGGTGGTGTTACGGTGCTGGTGGTGCTACGGTGGTGCTACGGTGGTGCTACGGTGCTGGTGGTGGTGGTGCTACGGTGGTGGTGGTGGTGCTACGGTGGCTGTCAGAGTCATAGCAGCCTTGGTGATTAACCCGAGATTATCTTTTTTTTCCTTTGGCCAAATATTTGGGTAATTGCTGGTAATTATACGCCTCGTTGATTGCATAGGGCGAGGTGTTCACTGGAAGATAATTTGGTTATTGTGTGTTGGTGTTGATATGGTGCAACGGTGCTGGTGGTGGTGCTACGGTGGTGGTGGTGGTGCTGGTGGTGGTGGTGTTACGGTGCTGGTGGTGGTGGTGGTGCTACGGTGGTGTTGGTAGTGCTGGTGGTGGTGGTGGTGCTGGTGGTGGTGTTACGGTGCTGGTGGTGCTACGGTGGTGCTACGGTGGTGCTACGGTGCTGGTGGTGGTGGTGCTACGGTGGTGGTGGTGGTGCTACGGTGGCGGTGGTGGTGGTGATGCTGGTGGTGGTGGTAGTGGTACTGGGGCGGCGGTGCACCATCAATACAAGATCTCGTAGCGGTACAACACCCGGTACATGGCCCCGTAGGAGTACAACACCCGGTACATGGCCCCGTAGGAGTACAACACCCGGTACATGGCCCCGTAGGAGTACAACACCCGGTACATGGCCCCGCAACGGTGCAGAGTTATAAACAGAGTCGGCGGGCCGACGCCTTGAGGCCCAGGTGCCTGGACCCCGCACTCTCCACACCAACACTGCTAAGGGCAGGACTCTGATAAGCCCGCCGATAAGCCCACCTCCAGCCCTTATGGGCCGTCCGCCCGATTACTTCACGCTGCGCAGTTTATCGGAACTGACTTGTTCACTGACAAAAGTGATCGTAGAGATGATCCATCGGAGGAGGAGACGGTGGCGGAGGTGTGAGCTGTTGATCTCTCTCTGGCACCTGCAACATACAGCTTCATTCTGGCCCTTTGGCCTCGTTCTACACCGGTGAGGAGGAAATAATTATTCGTAGGTTTCCAAATACAAATAGACGTAGGGCTATTTGTATCTCGATCTATCAGGGGAAAGAGTTAAGCCAGTAAGACTGTGGGGTAGTGTTGCCTCCACAGGGGAGGTGGTCGTCATTGCAGGGAAGTGTGCATAGCTGTGCTCTTTGCAAGATGTTTGTTTGATGTCTACCTTGGGTACGCCCTTCTGGTGTGGGGAGAATTGTTCCAATATTGGCGCCACGCTTGAGCGCAGGCGGGAGAGATACATAATAATTTACACGTGGAAAATAGTAGAGGGGCTGGTCCCAAACCTGCACACAGAAATAGCATCACATGAGACCAGAAGGCATGGCAGGATGTGCAGAATACCCCCGTTGAAGAGCAGAGGTGCAATAGGTACTCAGAGAGAGAACTCTATCAACATCAGAGGCCCGAGACTGTTCAATACGCTTCCGCTACACATAAGGGACATAACTGGCCAACCCTTCAGAGTGTTCAAGAGAGAACTGGATAAACACCTCCAAAGGTTACCTAATTAACCAGGCTGTGGCTCATACGTTAGGCTGCGAGCAGCCGCGTCCAACAGCCTGGTTGACCAGTCCAGCAACGAGGAGACTTGGTCGACGACCGGGCCGCGGGAACGCTAAGCCCCGAAAACACCTCAAGGTAACCTCAAGGTAAGGTAACGATGGTCCCCTCGCCCAATTCGACTCAAGTGCCTTATTTTCAAATGTTCAACGTCACCGCTTTCATTAGTTCAAACGTGCTTAACGATGTTTTATTTATTCCTCCGCCCCGTGTGTGACTTTACACAATATTTTTTGTTATGGGAGTCTAAATGATGAAGGAACTTCTGTCTGTAGTGCTCCGCGAGATATCAACACAGGCTCCAGTTACTTGTTCCTCTGACATTATAATAAGAGTCTTGTGGGTTTGTTTGTTATCTTCCCGCTATCGTCTGATGCACTGGTTTTGCACAGTTTGATGTATCTTCTTCTCTTCCTCGTCTTTGGAAGCTGGTGTAAGTTGAACTTCCTTCGTGATGTTTAATATGGAATCTCTCAGTAAAGTATCACAGGGAAGGGAAAAGGGAAAAAGGGGAAAGGGAAAGGGAAAAAGGGAAAAAAGGGAAGGGAAAGGGAAAGGGAAAAAAGGGAAAAAAGGGAAAAAGGGGTAAGAGGGAAATAATGTGCCTTTTCAATCAAGCAGATAACAACAGGTAGATCATCATACAAGTGTGTTGTTACGGTTCAAAAAGGTGTTGTGAGAAATGTTGTTACTCTGCAATTTTCAGCCAGAAGCCGCCGTTCCCGAGGTCTTGCCCATTTCTCGTTACTGGTCAACTTGGGCATTGCAGTCATCTTGTCAGCCATATTGCAATATGGCTGACAATATGACGTCTTCCGACGTCAGAATTGCATCCCAGCCCAAAAATAATCTCTAGACATCAAATAAACATTTATTAAGGAGAACAGCTGCATGCCCTTCATTGCAATGATCACATCTGTGGCCCCTAGAAAAGTGGCACTTACTTGGAAGGAATATGAGAACAAGGATCAGGGATAGTACGGAGGGAAGGAATATGGTGCCTAACCACTTGGACCATAAGGAATCGAACGCCGACCTGCAAGAAACCAGATCGCCGCTGTACATCCAGACATTTTCTATATGTTTGATTCTCTTATATACAAAGACCAATAAACAAAACAGAATTAAATTAAATAGCGTAATAAACTGAGTCACAGTTAAAAGTGCCCACTAGCCTCCAGTCTACCATCAGAAACAGATATTTGATCCTGCGTTCCGGAATGACAGCTTCAGTGAGCTGCTAAGGCTCATCGCTGCAGCCCAGCCCTCTGCAGATGACTGAACTCTAACCTGTGCTCCTATAGTGGAAGAGATACCCTCTGCCCTGGAGATCATCAATCAAGGCCTAGCGGCCACACGTGCCTGGGGCAGACGATGGCAGATTGCATCTGAGGAAACACAAGGGTTCCTGATTACCTGGCGGGAGAGATGCGGAATAAGGGTGATGGGCAGGACCCTGAGTGACGCCCTCGCTACATTCCACTTGATAAAGCAATCAGATGCACAGAATGAGTGATAATAATATGGCTGAACATTTACCCTTAACCACACGTTTGAAAGGAAAATGGCATTTCGGTAACCCTTGAGCTTTGATCAAGTGTCCTAGACCCTTATCAAGTCGCCCTGAACCGATGATGAGTCACAATAACGGAACAGAAAATATGATGACCAAACACACAACAAAAGATGAAGAAGCGACGACGTTTCGGTCCATCCTCGACCATTATCAAGTCCACTCACGACCTGATAATGGTCCACGACGGACCGAAACGTCGTCGTTTCTCCATCTTCTGATGTGTGTTTTGCTCGTCGTCCTGGACCTTTATCAAGTCGTAACAGTATCGACTTGAGTTCGTCCTCTGAAATTGAATCAAAAGCCACACATGAACCTGGCGAGGGTGTGGGTGAAGAGCGAGGAGCATCGCAGTGTTCTCTAACATGGGTTGATGCAAGACAGTAAATAGTGTCAGTAGTTCACGTCTTAAGAATTACAGATTTTCCAAGATTACCAACAGACTGCCAGCGGTGGGATGGGGAATTAACCTCGGCTACCATCCTCTTTTGTCCGGTCGTGTTGTTGGTCGAGTGGTTAAGGAATCCTGTACATCAGATGCATTGCTTCTGGCAGAATGGGTTCGAGTCACTTCTGGGGTGTGAGTTTTCCGTTATATATTATATATATATATATATATATATATATATATATATATATATATATATATATATATATATATATATATATAAAGTTTGTGAGGGTACCACCTCTGGTGCCAATGTGGGGACCCATAGCCTCGGAGAAAAAATAAAAAGTATTAAATAAAATAATAAAAATAAAAAAAAAATAAAAAAATAAAAAAAAAATAAAAAAAATAATAAAAAAAATAAAAAAAAAATAAAAAAGTATATATATATATATATATATATATATACAAACAAACTATATATATATATATATATATATATATATATATATATATATATATATATATATATATATATCCTATATATATATATCCTATATATATATATATATATATATATATATATATATATATATATATATATATATATATATATATATATATATATATATATATATATATATATATATATATCCGTCAACAGGGTCTATCTGTCAACAGGATCTCTTCGTCAACAGGATCTCTCCGTCAACAGGATCTCTCCGTCAACAGGATCTCTCCGTCAACAGGGTCTATCCATTATAAAGGACTCTCTATCAACAAAGATTACCCGTCAACTCAAACTATCTGTCTGTCTGTCTGTCTAATGACTATTCATTAACTCTTCGATGATAGATTAGTCAAACATCGAGACAGGTGTTTGGATAAACTATTCAATATATGCAGACATACACGCAAGAAAAATATCCTTAAATTTGCCCAAGAAAAATATTCTTAAATTTGCCGAACCGGTTGTGCAGTGACTTGAGTCACCCAACACGAGTGCACCTGTCAGGTGAGACCGAGAAACCGGTTGTACAGTTTTCTGAACCACTCGACCTAAGTGTAGCTGCCAAACGGCGCTAAGAAACCGGTTGTGTACAGTGACTTGAGTCACCCAACACGAGTGCACCTGCCACATGGGACCGAGAAACCGGTTGTACAGTGATTTGAGTCACCGGAGACGAGTGCACCTGCCAGGAGGAACGCAGTGAGGGGGACGGTAATGCTGTACACAAAGTCTCCATCACGCTCACAAAGGAAGGAATACGCTTCGTATTTCATACTTTCCCTGAAGGAGGACGACTGGGGTGGTCTGGGATTGCAATGTTCTACAAACTTGCAATGGCATTTGTGTTTTGTGCCCCCCCCCCCCCCCCAGTGCCTGTGAGTGGTTTGGGGGTCCCCTTGTATGTATGTATGTGTTTGTATGCTTGTATGTTTATGTCTGTGAGAGTGCGTGTTGGTATAATATGGGGGTGGGGGGGGGGGGTTGGGGGAGTGTTAGTTTGTGAGAGTTGTGGGGGTTTGTTTATCTTTGCTTTTGAGTGTAATGGAGTTTGTTTGTTTATGTTTGTGAGTGTAATGGGTTTGTTTGGGGGTGTAATGTGGTTTGTTTGTCTATGTTTGAGGGTGTTATCGGGTTTGTTTGTCTTTGTTTGTGTTATAGGGTTTGTTTGCCCATGTTTGTGAGTGTTATGGGATTTGTTTGTCTATGTTTGTGAGTATAATATGATTTGTTTGTGTTTGTTCAGCGTGTTTGTGTTTGTGCGTGTGAGTATACATCTGATTGTAAGTGTGAAGGGACTTGTGTGTGTGTGTTTCGTTTATGAATAGATCTGCATGTGCTTGTGATTGTGTTTGTATTTCTGTACTTCTGAGAGTATCTTCATCTTCTGCTCTAATATATCTAGGAATCCTTTGGTTAATTAAGGGTCGAAAGACAGCTGAACCTGACCATTGATGCAAGAAATAAGTGATTGTGAACCTAAAAATGCTGATGTACATTTGATGCACGGAATAATAATTACAATAATAATAATAATAATAATTATAATAATGCACAAATAAATCCCATTAACGTAGAGTATCAGTCAGAAAATCAGTAGGAGTCGTAAGGAGGATTCGAACCTGCATACTGGGTAGTCCCCAGCACATGACTTAAACCCCTTAACCTCGATATGCTAAAAGTAATATAAACTGGGATGTTCTCATTCATAAATAATTTTAATTCGATTTTTTTGTGCATTTGAGAGAGCGTTGGGGGGTGGGGGTAGATATCATATTCTCCCCCCCCCCCCTCAGAATGTTGGTGGGTACTGGGTGTGGGCGACACCCTGAACTGGTGTCAGTGGATGCCTCAGGAACCCTAGAGGATTCAGTTGAATCCCAGGTTACAATGCTTCTAGCATATTCTGGTCCAGTGGTTTCAGGCTTGTGTTTGGAAGTACCTAGTAATTAGCAGGTCTGAATCCTCCTGCTAAAAAAAAGGAGCAGAAGAAGAACAACAACAAAGGGGAAGGGAGCCACCTGGAGAAAGTCAGTCAGTGAATTTGGAATAAATTTGGGAGCTGCATTAAATAAAAAAAGTTTACCAAATCCAACCTCACAGTAACAACACTACAGCCACTCAACCAAACTACCTCGGGTTCACCTCAATTACATTTCCTCTACCACCGCTGGTCAACCACGGGAGACCAGGCTGCCTCTACCACCACTGGGCGAACAAGCTGCCTCTATCATATTACCTCGTCCAGGCCAACTTGCCCCCTCCCCCCCCTTCGTTCCTTTTAGGCCATGCAATCCCACACAATGGAGCCACACTCGGTCGACCAGACAAGTCTCCCGAGGCTATGAACTCAACGCTGGGAATAATAGCTTCTAACGTGCGCTTTCTCCGGTAGGTGGAACGGCTGTGGTAGTGGGAGGTTCCGAGCTCTGTGGCTCCTTCTTCAGCGTGGGGGTAGGTTCACATGGCTCATTGTCCCCCCCTTCCCTTCTTCAAGGTGTGGGTGTAGGGGCAAGAGGTTCATATCTCTACCGACACCTCCCTCCTCCTCCGGGTGTGTGAGTTCTGATCAGTTTCATATCTGTGGCATCTTTCATTAGAGAATATAACTTGAGAGCTCGAAGCAGCACTTATGAATACACGCCAAAACGGACCTTCAAAGTCACTTCCATTGGGTATCGCGGCCACGACCTCGCTCGTGTCAACAGCGAAGGGTAGAGTGGTCCTGCTGTGATGGTATCTGTTACCTTTAGTCATGATACCATCACTAAGTGCCAATTTGCATATTTTCCTCCACCAATCAACGGGCGGATTCTACTCGCTCAGGCATGGAAGTTTTTTTTTTTTTGTATCGCTCTCGCTGATTGGTCAGCTAAAATTTATATCAAATCTCGAATCATGAGTTATTTTATGAGCGTCTTTAATATTTAGTGTCGATTATCTACTTACAGATATCGTAAGAGCAATGTTACACTTTATTTAGTCATAACTTAGGAGGGGTTCAACTGTAGGTTGTAAGTTAGTGTACTGTAAGTTCCAAATATGTTCAATGGTTTATTAATGACATTTATGTAAGATGCGCAGGTAGACCATCCAGTTTACAGGACAGGAAGTATAGAACATCCAGTTCAATCAATAAGAGCACGGACCATCCAGGTTACACAAGAGGAGAACGGACCATCCTGGTCTCCCAATATCAGTGTAAAAGACCATCCAGTACCACAGAAAAAGACCTCAGATGTCTGAGGTGTGATTCTTATAGCATTTCTTAATTTAGATTTATAGTTTCTTAGTTCATTTTCTGCCACAGACGTGGCCATACATCAAGACAATGGTAACCAGCGAATATTCATGTCCTTGTGTCCTCCATGGCCAGGGTTAGGGACCTGTTAGCCAACATACAGTGTAACGAGTTACTGAGCACTCAACCACAGGCGGGTGATTGTAGAGCAATAACAATGGTAACCAACATTCACGCGATAGATACATTTCCACCTGTCCTCAAGAGACAGGGTTCGAGATCTGTTCTCGAACATATGTAACAGTTGGGTATTGAGTGCTTAACGACAGAATGTGATTAATATGCGTTTACAAAGGTGAAATGCAAGCAATGATAGGTACTTAAATTAAGAACATACGTATTAAGGAAACTACAGAAGGTCTATTGACCCATACGAGGCAGCTCCTATTGTATCATATAAGGCAGTTCGTATTTATATCCACCCAAACCTACGTATATTAATAGAGAACATGCCTAATGCAGTATGGGATGCTACAGAGGAGCAATGAAGCCTATTCATGCAGGCCACAGGCGCTGCTACCCTTGTAGAGAGTGCGGGTTCCTACCTGTTATGGAGTGCTATTGTTGAACACAGGCTGACTCAGCTGACGTAAGGAATAAAGCAAAGCTGAGTACGGTAGCGTGTCTGCCTGTCTCTCTATGTCTCTCTCTCTCTCTCTCTCTCTCTCTCTCTCTCTCTCTCTCTCTCTCTCTCTCTCTCTCTCTCTCTCTCTCTCTCTCTCTCTCTCTCTCTCTCTCTCACCAGGTATCCAAAGTTTGCTTACTGAAGGTAATGCAAGCACATGCCTGTAAAGCTGCCGCCCAATTGGGTGGGTGTGGAGCAGAATTAGTTACTTTGTAACTGACTCACGGCAGATGTAAGATGCCATTTATAGACACTGTTGTGGACCCCCTTCGTGAACCACTCGTGATATTATTATATATCAATAATCTTTTTATATGTATGTGTATGTATGTATATATGTATATGAATGAATGTGTGTATTAAATTTAGCTCTGTGACTGTAAACCTTTTCACCACCGCCCACGGGATGAGTATGGGGTGAATAATAAATGACTAATCTCTTTCTCTCTCTTTCTCTCTCTCTCTCTCTCTCTCTCTCTCTCTCTCTCTCTCTCTCTCTCTCTCTCTCTGTCTCTCTCTCACTCTCTCTCTCTCTCTCTCTCTCTCTCTCTCTCTCTCTCTCTCTCTCTCTCATACCTTCTTGCAGCTCCTGCAGGTTCTCGTTCACTTAGAAACACGAAAGACAATAAAACTCCAGGTAATACCACACAGAGGTTGCCGTAAGGGGGACAGGAAGCCATACTGGAAATCACTGAGGAATCCCGTAAATCAGGACGGACAGTAACGAGCCCGGCCACATCCACCAACATGGACTTGATTACTCTTGGAAATGGCTTTATGTGTGTGACTCAATGGTTATTGGTATAATTTGACCATTTATTCAAAAGGCTGAGTTTTAGTAGAGGTGCATGTTCATGGGTGATACACATATGTATTTGTACATTTATATACAGTATATATATATACATAGAAGATTATTGAATCTTGTACATTATTACATCTAGTATGATATGATTAGATCTTGTATGATATCATTGGAGTTTGTATAATGTCATTCAATTTCGTATATCTTGTGTATATATATTCTTGTATATCTTGTATATCATTAGGTCTAGAATGAAATAATTACATCTATGTTATTAAATCTTATAAATCATTAGATCTCACGTAATAATATTAGATCTTGCTAGAAAATATTTATTTTGTCTAAACTTTATGAGATTTCGTGTGAAAACATTTCATCCGCTGCCTCTCTAAAAGACATTAGAAATGATTTATAATATGTATAATAATCATACACATTGTTTGAGTTAGAAAGCCCCTATTTGGCATATTATATATAAATATATATATATATATATATATATATATATATTGGTAGCAGTCTTTCCTGTAGACATATATTATTAAATATGACCGAAAAAGTAAGATTAATAATTCTAACACGAATTTTCTCAATCTTTCGTACATTTCTTTTCCCTGTTGGTGGTAATTCAAAAATCAATTCTCCAAAATTCAGTTTTATTTCTAGTCTGACGCGACACTTGAGCGCGTTTCGTAAAACTTATTACATTTTCAAAGACTTTAGTTTAAACATACACAACTGAATAGAACTTACACATCTCCGTTTTGTTTATATCTACATTTGAGTGAGGTGGATGGGGTGAGGTGGTATTTAATAAGGTATTAATTTCATCAACACAAGACAGAACACGAAACAATGGGTATTGAATAGAAGTGATTGTAGAAAGCCTATTGGTCCATATTTCTTGATGCTTCTATATTGGAGCGGAGTCTTGAGGTGGGTAGAATATAGTTGTGCATTAATTGGCTGTTGATTGCTGGTGTTGACTTCTTGATGTGTAGTACCTCGCAAACGTCAAGCCGCCTGCTATCGCTGTATCTATCGATGATTTCTGTGTTGTGAACTAGGATTTCTCTGGCGATGGTTTGGTTGTGGGAAGAGATTATATGTTCCTTAATGGAGCCCTGTTGCTTATGCATCGTTAAACGCCTAGAAAGAGATGTTGTTGTCTTGCCTATATACTGGGTTTTTTGGAGCTTACAGTCCCCAAGAGGGCATCATAAAGACATCATAAGAAGGAAAGTGAAACGCCATGCAACCTCTGAAGAGACAACCAACACAACACCTATACCCCCTATTAGACTATTTTACAGGAACTTCTTTTCCACAGCTCATAAAACGGAGGAAAGGGTCCTGAAAGATATTGTTAATAGAAACGTTATCCCAACAGACAAAAATCAGAGGATACAACTGACGATTTACTATAAAACCAGAAAAACGGCTAGCCTACTCATGAGAAACTCTCCAGACACAAAACAGAACGCTTTAAAAGAGACCAACGTCGTCTATGCCTTCAAATGCCCTCTTGGGGACTGTAAGCTCCAAAAAACCCAGTATATAGGCAAGACAACAACATCTCTTTCTAGGCGTTTAACGATGCATAAGCAACAGGGCTCCATTAAGGAACATATAATCTCTTCCCACAACCAAACCATCGCCAGAGAAATCCTAGTAAACAACACAGAAATCATCGATAGATACAGCGATAGCAGGCGGCTTGACGTTTGCGATTCACTACACATCAAGAAGTCAACACCAGCAATCAACAGCCAATTAATGCACAACTATATTCTACCCACCTCAAGACTCCGCTCCAATATAAAAGCATCAAGAAATATGGACCAATAGGCTTTCTACAATCACTTCTATTCAATACCCATTGTTTCGTGTTCTGTCTTGTGTTGATGAAATTAATACCTTATTAAATACCACGTCACCCCATCCACCTCACTCAAATGTAGATATAAACAAAACGAAGATGTGTAAGTTCTATTCAGTTGTGTATGTTTAAACTAAAGTCTTTGAAAATGTAATAAGTTTTACGAAACGCGCTCAAGTGTCGCGTCAGACTAGAAATAAAAATGAATTTTGGAGAATTGATTTTTGAATTACCACCAACAGTGAAAAGAAATGTACGAAAGATTGAGAAAATTCGTGTTAGAATTATTAATCTTACTTTTTCGGTCATATTTAATAATATATATATATATATATATATATATATATATATATATATATATATATATATATATATATATATATATATATATTGGTATTAAAAGATTATCCACACGTTGGATCTACAAGATAACGTGTATTTAAGGGGTGAAAGATGTTAATCCCTTTGTTTGACAGTCTGTATACTTGAATCTCAGCTGCGTCTGGGTACTAATGGCAGGAAGGGCGAGTTTTGTTGCTATTAGGGGAGGGGGATGGGGGGTTGTATATGCTGGTATGACAGTGTGTTCATTCACAGGATGAATGGCGCTGTCCAATAAACTCGCTATTTGGGACATATTATACACACACACACACACACACACACACACACACACACATTTTCTTGGATTGTCGGAAAGCCTTTGACACAGTACCGCATAAGAGGCTGGTACATAAGCTGGAGAGACAGGCAGGTGTAGCTGGTAAGGTGCTCCAGTGGATAAGGGAGTATCTAAGCAATAGGAAGCAGAGAGTTACGGTGAGGGGTGAGACCTCCGATTGGCGTGAAGTCACCAGTGGAGTCCCACAGGGCTCTGTACTCGGTCCTATCTTGTTTCTGATATATGTAAATGATCTCCCGGAGGGTATCGATTCATTTCTCTCAATGTTTGCGGACGATGCTAAAATTATGAGAAGGATTAAAACAGAAGAGGACTGTTTGAGGCTTCAAGAAGACCTAGACAAGCTGAAGGAATGGTCGAACAAATGGTTGTTAGAGTTTAACCCAACCAAATGTAATGTAATGAAGATAGGTGTAGGGAGCAGGAGGCCAGATACAAGGTATCATCTGGGAGAGGAAATTCTTCAGGAGTCAGAGAAGGAAAAAGACTTGGGGGTTGATATCACGCCAGACCTGTCTCCTGCAGCACATATCAAGCGGATAACATCAGCGGCATATGCCAGGCTGGCCAACATACGAACGGCATTCAGAAACTTGTGTAAAGAATCATTCAGAACTTTGTATACCACATATGTCAGGCCAATCCTGGAGTATGCAGCCCCAGCATGGAGTCCATATCTAGTCAAGGATAAGACTAAACTGGAAAAGGTTCAAAGGTTTGCCACCAGACTAGTACCCGAGCTGAGAGGTATGAGCTACGAGGAGAGACTACGGGAATTAAACCTCACTTCGCTGGAAGACAGAAGAGTTAGGGGGGACATGATCACCACATTCAAGATTCTGAAGGGGATTGATAGGGTAGATAAAGACAGTCTATTTAACACAAGGGGAACACGCACAAGGGGACACAGGTGGAAACTGAGTGCCCAAATGAGCCACAGAGATATTAGAAAGAACTTTTTTAGTGTCAGAGTGGTTGACAAATGGAATGCATTAGGAGGTGATGTGGTGGAGGCTCACTCCATACACAGTTTCAAGTGTAGATATGACAGAGCCCGATAGGCTCAGGAATCTGTACACCTGTTGATTGACGGTTGAGAGGCGGGACCAAAGAGCCAGAGCTCAACCCCCGCAAACACAACTAGGTGAGTACAACTAGGTGAGTACACACACACACACACACAAGGGGGCCTCGTAGCCTGGTGGATAGCGCGCAGGATTCATAATTCTGTGGCGCGGGTTCGATTCCCGCACGAGGCAGAAACAGATGGGCAAAGTTTCTTTCACCCTGAATGCCCCTGTTACCTAGCAGTAAATAGGTACCTGGGAGTTAGTCAGCTGTCACGGGCTGCTTCCTGGGGTGTGTGTGTGTGGTGTAGAAAAAAAAAGTAGTTAGTAAACAGTTGATTGACAGTTGAGAGGCGGGCCGAAAGAGCAAAGCTCAACCCCCGCAAACACAACTAGGTGAATACACACATCAACCCATCAACATGGGTTCAGGGAGGGTAAATCTTGCCTTACAGGATTGATAGAATTCTACGATCAGGTGACAAAGATTAAACAAGAAAGAGAAGGGTGGGCGGACTGCATTTTTTTGGACTGTCGGAAAGCCTTTGACACAGTACCCCATAAAAGGTTGATGCATAAGCTGGAGAAACAGGCAGGAGTAACTGGTAGGGCGCTCCAGTGGATAAGGGAGTACCTAAACAATAGGAAGCAGAGAGTTACAGTGAGGGGTGAGACCTCAGACTCGCGTGAAGTCACCAGTGGAGTCCCACAGGGCTCTGTACTTGGACCTATCCTGTTTCTGATATACGTAAATGATCTCCCAGAGGGTGTAGACTCATTCCTCTCAATGTTTGCTGACGACGCCAAAATTATGAGAAGGATTAAGACAGAGGAGGACAGCTTGAGGCTTCAAGAAGACCTGGACAAGCTGCAGGAATAGTCGAACAAATGGTTGTTAGAGTTTAATCCAAGCAAATATAATGTAATGAAGATTGGGGTAGGAAGCAGGAGACCAGATACAAGGTATCACTTGGGAGATGAAATATTTCAAGAGTCCGAGAGAGAGAAAGACCTGGGGGTTGATATCACGCCAGACCTGTCCCCTGAAGCTCATATCAAGAGGATAACAGCAGCAGCATATGCCAGGTTTGCTAACATAAGAACGGCCTTTAGAAACTTGTGTAAGGAATCTTTCAGAACATTATATACCACATATGTCAGACGAATCCTGGAGTATGCGGCACCAGCATGGAGTCCATATCTAGTCAAGCATAAGACTAAAATGGAAAAGGTTCAAAGGTTTGCCACCAGACTAGTACCCGAGCTGAGAGGTATGAGCTACGAGGAGAGACTACGGGAATTAAACCTCACTTTGTTGGAAGACAGAAGAGTTAGGGGGGACATGATTACCACATTCAAGATCCTCAAGGGAATCGACAGGGTTGATAAAGACAGGCTGTTTAACACAAGGGGCACACGCACTAGGGGACACAGGTGGAAACTGAGTGCCCAAATGAGCCACAGAGATATTAGAAAGAACTTTTTTAGTGTCAGAGTGGTTGACAAATGGAATGCATTAGGAAGTGATGTGGTGGAGGCTGACTCCATACACAGTTTCAAGTGTAGATATGATAGAGCCGAATAGGCTCAGGAACCTGTACACCTGTTGATTGACAGTTGAGAGGCGGGACCAAAGATCCAGAGCTCAACCCCCGCAAGCACAACTAGGTGAGTACAACTAGGTGAGTACACACACACACACACACACACACACACACACACACACACACACACACACACACACACACACACACACACACACACACACACACACACACACACACTTTTTAACACAAGGGGCACGCGCACTAGGGGACACAGGTGGAAACTGAGTGCCCAAATGAGCTACAGAGATATTAGAAAGAACTTTTTTAGTGTCAGAGTGGTTGACAAATGGAATGCATTAGGAAGTGATGTGGTGGAGGCTGACTCCATACACAGCTTCAAGTGTAGATATGATAGAGCCCAGTAGGCTCAGGAACCTGTACATTAGTTGATTGACAGTTGAGAGGCGGGACCAAAGAGCCAGAGTTCAACTCCCCCGCAAACACAACTAGGTATCTAGGTAAGTACACACACACACACAATCGAGATCAATGATTCTAGCATGAATGCTCGCTATTTTTCTTATGGTTTCTTTAATTTAGGTTGAACTTTTGAGCGTGCGAGCACCCTCATACTGACACATTGATAGATGTTAAACACCGTACAGAAAACGGGATGCGCATCCTCACTTACAAACCCATAAAAAAACTAGGAGATCTTAAGGATTAGGTGGAATGTAACCCCCAGGAATTTAAGGATTACCGAAGATGGCAGATGCGAGACAGTGAGAGATGCTGTATTATGGAGGTCCTAAATTAGGGATCCGAATGGGGGGCCACAAGGTGAATGATGGCACTCTCCCAGCACACACACACACACGACGTAACCACAACGTTGTGGTTACGTTGTTATATGGTCATTATCCTGTAAAATATAACGATGTGATTACCTTGTGTGTTTTGGGGCAAAGGAGAAATATTACTAATGAAATTGAAGAAACAAGAGTGAAGTATTACAGAGAGAAGAATTTTTTTTTACATTATCAGTAAACCGTGCAAGGAGAAGTGGAGGCTCAGGAATAAATGATAATGCAATTTTACGAGAAAGAGAAGGTGATTGGAACTATCTGGATAAAGTGCCAAGCCATTACGACTATATATTTGGAAGGGATCAGGATAAGGATTTGGGGTGGGACTGGGGAAAGGTGGGGGGCCCAACTACTTGGACGGTCGGGGATTGAACGCCGACGGTGCATGAAGCGAGACTGTCGCTCTACCGTCCAGCCCAAGTGGTTGGATACAGGAGGAAACTGATAGAATTCTGAATAATACAAGCAAATACATGAGGAAACTGAGAAAATCCGTGGGAGCTATGTAGAGGATTCGAACCTGCACCCTGGGTTCTACCAAGCCCACGCCTTAAGGGGTCTTGTGAATTCAGTTGAATACCAGGTTGCGTTACTTTTAGTGTATCGTAGTTCAGTGGTTTGAGGTGTGTGCATTTGGGAGTACCCAGTGTGCAGGTTCGAATCCACTGTATGGCTCTACCTCATTTTCTCATTCATACATCACGTTATTGTGATTTGTTTGTGTAAAGGAAGAACTTGATGGAATACAGGTTTATACAAATACAAAAGGAAAGACGATAAAGAACTGTGTACACAAAGGATAATAATTCAGTCCGTTCTCTGGATTTGCCACTCTTAACAAAAATTATTTGTTTTGACTAACCAAAAACATAAAAAATGCATGTTCAAGCATGAACATGCATTTTTGCATGTTCATGCAAAATGAACATTTTGCATAAAAAATACAACTTTTTGTTCATCTTGGGAACTTACGAACCCCAGAAATCTGTATAGCCTATCGAGGCCTATACTTAGAGAACGTCAGTATGAAAGTGCTTTACCTTGTACAAAAACGTCGTTTTCAATCGGTCAATTCCATAAAAGTGTGATGTGTAAGATTGAGCGTGTTCTCAGACCAAATCCATTACCATAAGAAAACGCCCCCCCCCACACCCTCAAACCACCTGGATAATTATCTAGACATTTATGATGGTCTGAAAGCATATTATGGTTCCAGTAAATGTCTTCGTGTAAACTGGCAAACCAACCTTTGTCCTAAACAGTGATTATTCTTACGTTATAACTTTATTGTATTAAAATCATTGGTTTAAAATGGAAAAAGTGAAACATAACCAAATCTTAATCTAGAGTAACCTTAATCATACTTAACCATGGATAGAGAAAAAATAATAGCACTAATTATGTAGTTGTTCCGAATACATTCCTCTGAATGGATCTCCTCGTTGAGGACAATGTGATTAGGTAAGAAGATGTGTTGATTATGTAACCCAAAACTACAAAAGATAATTAATCAAGCAATGGAATAATACAATAAAAGTTAATTGTCACTACATTCAGAAAACTGTGAAAAACAAATTCGGAATGAATAACCTTTAGCTAAACGAAATAATTTGCCAATAATGTTAAATCAATAATATGACTGATAACCGTAAGATATTTATCTGAGTTCTGTACACGCTTGTACAAGCTGCACTCTAGAGTTGTGTACACGCTTGTACAAGCTGCACTCTAAGCATTCCTACATACAATAAAATAATAACTGAACGGGGTGAGAATAGCTTGAGCTACCTCATCCCTTTGTGTGTATTTTACCTCAATAAACTTATTTCAATTTCAATTTCAATAAAATAATACTCAATGTTTTTCTTTTACAATTTGTAGATATGAGCAATTTGTTTCTGTTGACTCGAGACTTGTGCATGTTTCTTTATTGGTTCAAGACCTTGTGTAAGCGTCACTGCATCTTTCTGTTGGTTCAAGACCTTGTGTAAGCGTCACTACATCTTTCTGTTGGTTCAAGACCTTGTGTAAGCGTCACTGCATCTTTCTGTTGGTTCAAGACCTTGTGTAAGCGTCACTGCATCTTTCTGTTGGTTCAAGACCTTGTGTAAGCGTCACTGCATCTTTCTGTTGGTTCAAGACCTTGTGTAAGCGTCACTGCATCTTTCTGTTGGTTCAAGACCTTGTGTAAGCGTCACTGCATCTTTCTGTTGGTTCAAGACCTTGTGTAAGCGTCACTGCATCTCTCTGTTGGTTCAAGACCTTGTGTAAGCGTCACTGCATCTTTCTGTTGGTTCAAGACCTTGTGTAAGCGTCACTGCATCTTTCTGTTGGTTCAAGACCTTGTGTAAGCGTCACTACATCTTTCTGTTGGTTCAAGACCTTGTGTAAGCGTCACTGCATCTTTCTGTTGGTTCAAGACCTTGTGTAAGCGTCACTGCATCTTTCTGTTGGTTCAAGACCTTGTGTATGCGTCACTACATCTTTCTGTTGGTTCAAGACCTTGTGTAAGCGTCACTACATCTTTCTGTTGGTTCAAGACCTTGTGTAAGCGTCACTACATCTTTCTGTTGGTTCAAGACCTTGTGTAAGCATCACTACATCTTTCTGTTGGTTCAAGACCTTGTGTAAGCGTCACTGCATCTTTCTGTTGGTTCAAGACCTTGTGTAAGCGTCACTACTTCTTTCTGATGGCTCAAGACCTTGTGTAAGCGTCACTACATCTCTCTGTTGGTTCAAGACCCTATGTAAGCGTCACAACATCTCTCTTTTGGCTCAAGTCCTTGTTTAAGCGTCACTACATCTCTCTGTTGGTTCAAGACCCTATGTAAGCGTCACAACATCTCTCTTTTGGCTCAAGTCCTTGTTTAAGCGTCACAACATCTCTCTGTTGGCTCAAGACCTTGTGTAAGCGTTACTACATCTCTCTGTTGGCTCAAGACCTTGTGTAAGCGTCACAACATCTCTCTGTTGGCTCAAGACCTTGTGTAAGCGTCACTACATCTCTCTGTTGGCTCAAGACCCTATGTAAGCGTCACAACATCTCTCTGTTGGCTCAAGACCTTGTGTGTAAGCGTCACTACATCTCTCTGTTGGCTCAAGACCTTGTATAAGCGTCACAACATCTCTCTGTTGGCTCAAGACCTTGTGTAAGTGCCACAACATCTCTCTGTTGGCTCAAGACCTTGTATAAGCGTCACAACATCTCTCTGTTGGCTCAAGACCTTGTGTAAGCGTCACAACATCTCTCTGTTGGCTCAAGACTTTGTCTAGGCATCACTACATCTCCGTATTGACCCAAGACACTTTTCAGGCATCACTTCATCTTCCTCTCAACTTAAACCTTAAAGTCGACCCTTCATTTTCCTGAGACTGACTGCACCTTGTGGGTTATCACTTGACTGCTCTGTGCCGGGGGAAGAGTCGGGATGAGCTGAGCCGCGTGACGCTTTGTTTTGACGTCCTGAAATGGGCATAGGTGTGTCGGACGTGGCCGGGATGGTCCAGGCCGACCTGAACGTGAGAGTCCACCGATTAGTTCTTTCTTCCAGGACGGCGTCGTGAAGGAAATTATGTTTCCAGTCTATTTTTATTTTATTTTATATTTTTTTTGCATCATACTTAGGAATATTTGCATTTATTCTTGTGGTATGTCATCAAGAGCTAGTTCACGTATTTGCCGGTGGTTAGGATGCATGTTGTTGGTTAGGTTAGTTATCCAACTACCAAACCACCAAGGTTAGTCGCTCAACGAAAGGCACTAAGCTACGCTAGGCACCAAATAAATAATGTTAGGTTTACGCTAGATTAGGCTAATCACCCAACAACCAAGCCACCAAGGCTAGGCTAGGTTAGTCACACAACAACCAAATCAACAAGGCTAGGCTTGGTTAGTCACCCAAAAACCATGTTTTCAGTGAAACACTTCGATTTATCGCTGGTTAGAAAACAGACTTTTGTACCTGAAAAGTTAAATACCAGCCCCAAAGCTGCTGTAAAATCCTACACCAGGATTTTACAGCGATTTATTCACTGCTGTGTTGAATGAGTCTTATTGATGTGACGTAAGTTTCTGTTCATTGTAATTTGTTTTTACTTAAGAATCCCTTCATTAACTCTTAACACACACACACACACTTTTCTCCAACCTGTCTTCGTAATAGATTCAATTTATTTTTTTATTATGCACCCCATACCCATCCCGTGGGCGGTGGTGTACAGGGTTACAGGGGCACATAATGGGTTCAGGAACTGAACCCTCTAGTTCGTTTAGCTAAGCAAATAACAATCTTTTGACGCTAGTTACACATTTATTAATGTTATATATACATGTACACATACTCATACATACATATACATATATATATATATATATATATATATATATATATATATATATATATATATATACATATAAATATATACACATACACAAACAAATTAAGTCTTCGTAATAGAACGTCGCTTTCTGACGTAAACTCTTCCTAAAACCAAAAATCGCCGTACTAGAAAATGGAAGCGGTTTGCGAAATTGACATACTGTCCCGTTTTCTGTTTTGGGTCCTCTGGTAGGTTATAATAAGGGCACTTTAGCACGACAGTTTCTTGACGTTGGGAAACCTTAGGAGGACGGGGCTGCTTTTCTCATCCTCTACGGTACATGACTGTGAGATAAGTAACAGACTTGCAGGCAGAGGCAGCGTACAATATGTATCCTCTTTACAATAAAGAAACATAATGTAACCAAGTATAACCAAAACTATCCTAAGTAAACTTAATCAAGATAACGTAATCTATCCTAAACCAAAAACCTGCAAATTATGACCTTAAATAACCTAAAATAACATAAGTCTTCTAATCTAAAATAACATAACGTAACCTACAATAACCTAACCTTAGATATAGGCGAATAGTCGCCTCTAAAGTACCTTATTCCACACTCATGCCCCTCTCATCTAGCTAATTTATCTCTGGGATAGTTGTAGGGACGGAGAGGATGGGGCCAGATAATTAGGGGGTGTCAGAGGCAGGGGGCAGCTGTCGTCCTGACCAAAGTGGGCGGTGGAGAAGGGGAATTGTTTTTTCTGTACTAAAAAAAAAAAAAAAACATCAACGGAGGCTGAGTTGGGTGCGATGATGGTGAATGTGCAGTGATTTTGGGACTTGATCTTGTAGTGATATTAAAACTTTACCCGAAACTTTTTCTGACTTGAAGGAAAATGAGAGTGAAAAATTAATTAGGCAAATTTTTAGACAGTCTATATGGTCTCAGCTGTCGCAAGTACATAGGGAAATATTGCACGACACGAAGCAGTCAATGACCTCATTAAGAGAAAAAGTACTGCACAAAGGGAACCCCCAGTTGGGCAACCCTGGCGACAATCATAAGCCCCTAATTGTAGTCATCCTGCAGCCACAGAGGGATGGTAAACAGTTGTGTGGGACTACACGTGCGCGTCTACAATGGCTGCTACCTATCTCAGTACAGCATAGCTGAGGGTGGTGGTGCTGCCATCTTCAGGGCGACCCAGACATCGAATAAGTACATGGCCCCAGAACATTGTTACAGGTTCGTGCCAATAGGCTCCGAGACCCTGGGGTAAGTGTGCACTTGAGTTCCTGAAGGAAGTGGGTGGAGAACTCATTAAGCAAACCACAGGCTTAAGAGCGGCCAGTTTTCTGTTCTAGCGCCTCAGTGTATATACTTTAAAAACACAAATTTAACAGACTCATGTAATAGAGTTCCTTAAGTTCCTCGAATATCAAGAATGCAATGTGCTTATCCCCTCTCTTTATTGCCACACTGGAGCAATGAAAAATATTCCTGGCACCTCTTGGGTCCCTTATTGTTTCTATGAACCTAGAACCCAGATGTTTTGAACATTTTTGCCTAACAACAAATCCCTCTGAAGCAATAGGGACAAAATTGCGCAGATGGTCAAATCTTATGGCTCATACGGGACTTTGCCGAGTCCCTTTGTTTAGCAGCGCCACCTACATGCCAAACATTGAGACACAGGTACACACACACACACACACACACACACACACACACACACACACACACACACACACACACACACACACACACACACACACACACACACACACATAAAACTTTGTTCCTTCTGGTACGCGAAGTTTAAATCTGTGTACGATAATGCATCATAGATGTACGTGATCTTTCTTAACCATATAAGAATTCCGAGTCACGCCTTAAGGAAAAAAAAACCGCAGATCACAAATCTTGCTTTAATTGGCATTTAAACTCGCAAACAAGCGCTTTAGTATTTAATCACATGCTTCGTCAATGTAAGAACACGCATGTTAAGAGTCTGACGTTTTCTCGCTTGAAGAGATAATTGATCTACCACTTTTTGTTAAAGGTTTCGTTTTAAAATTCAGATACAACAAAATTTACTATTTTGCAATTTTCATCTCACAGCCTATCATTAAGTTCATTGACTAATTACCACAGGCTAAGATAAATTGACAGGATAGATTGAATATATAGAAGAGATATAAATAGAGCTCGAGTTTCAAAAAGGTAAAAAAAACACAGATAGATAGAAAGAGATAAAAAGATAGGCGTTGAATGATTCAATGTATATAAAGATACCTAAGACACATGGGGAAACGATTCGTGCCAAGTATTGTTGTAACCAATGTCATCATATTTCCCAGATAATATACGGAATCACAAGTGGGTTTCCTATGGCTTCCTCGAGTGCCTTTTATTCTCTTCTCTGAGATTAAGGGACGTCACTAATTTAATCAGTGGTGATACCCCATATTAATGACGCGTTTATTAGTGAAAATAATTATACTAAGCTTCTACCATGTCGATAAGGTTGGTATAACATTATATATACAAGTTCGCATCTTGACCACAAAATAAAAAAAATTCGTAGTGTGAATTTCAATCACAAAAAAAAGAACTGGTTCAACCACTTGGACCGGTTGGTTGAGCAAAGATTTCACATCTTGCAAGTCGGAGTTCGATCCCCGATGGCCCAGGTGGTTGGGCACCGTCCCATTCCTTATTCATATCCCAGCGCACATTCTGCCTTACATCACCTTCCAAGCGCTACTTAGCCATTCAGGCTTGGCTCCTTCTACTCACAATTACCTTACCTCTAGAAAAAGTTCCGAGGTGCACTAAAATATTTTAATGTAGCCTACATTAATATTACAAATTATAGGATATGTTGGAGCATGACGGGATTCGAACCAGCGCCCTGCTTAGAGCACCAGACGCACGCCATTTCATATAGAATTTTATGTTTTCAAAGTTCTCAAGGACACAAGAGGACTCTTGGTATGGATCAATATAACTATGATGCGTATTCAGCAGTCATACTAAGTCTGTCAGTTAGGAATGAGTGACTAGTGTAACTTGGTTATTGCTAGTGAAAATAGTCACGCTAAACCCGACCTTTTGCTAATACTGTAAATTTTACTTATTGTTAACTAATAGTGATGTCAATACTAGGCCTACAGTTATTATTAGGCCTACTACTGTTATTTTTACTAGGCCTACTGTTAGTATCACTACTACTATTAAGTGGTGATGTTGTCGTACCAATTACACTGTGTTTACCAACAATCAATTTTTTTTATTAGGAAAAAATTTAATAATTGTTCCCAAATTGTATTAGGGTACATCTTCATTTGTGCAGCTACCCTAGACAATATGAAGGGGAGAACAGTGTGTCAAAAAGCTAGCTACGTGATGCTAAAAAATCCCCAACACACAGGATGGTTAGTCATACAGAGGCATGTGATCAGTAGACTGCACTGGCAGACTCTGGATGCATTATGAGGATATCATGAACATAAGATTGAATAAGGTAGCAGTGATACTGAGTCGCCATCTCGCAGGATGGTTAGTCATACAGGGCCATATGTTCAGTAGCCTGCATTGGATGTGCAGGCTACTGTAGCCTGTAAAATTTGCATTAGCCTGCAAATTTTGAGTGCACTATGAGGATATCTTCAAGAACACGAGAGTGAATGAAGTAATTGCAAAGCTCCAGGTACCTCATGCCGACGGGTTCAAAATGTTTTCAAGTTGTGTCCAAAAATCTAAGTTTAACTTAAATCACTGTCCACGTGATCGGTCCAGCGAGTAGTGTCACAACTTGTGTAAGTTATTATAAATCATATTTCCAAGTTGGTTTGTGTCTTCAGTTACAAGGACGTTTATGAGGTAAGCGTGATGACCCTTGTACTCTTCCTCAAGGGCAGAAAAAGGACGTTGGAATTTAGCAAAAACAACCCCAATTATTTAAAACCCATTTTACAACTATTTTTCTTAACGCAAATTATTTTTTAACCCATTTTACAATTATTCAGAACACGATTAACAACCACAGTGTAGTCAGACATATTACAGGAAATTATATATAAAAGTTAGTTAATATATGAAGATTAAAATACCCCGGCATCACCGTGAGCAAACCACCTGGATTGATCGGCAGAACAACAGCCTCGCTTCTTGCAAGGTCGGCGTTCGATCCCCGATGGCTCGAGTCTTTGAGCACCGATCCTTCACCCGGTCATCGCATCCCTTCCCTTATGACGTATAGTCACACTAACATGGCGGTTTCTCTTGATAATTTCCTTTCCATTTCAACAGTGAAGTCGTATACAGCCGCTGTCATCACAATTATTTAACCCCCTTAACACCTGCTTATTTCTTTGATCTGATTGTCTCCCTTAGACCACCGGAACCGGCTGAAGGGGCAGGAGCTCAGAGGACTCCAAACCACATAGCCCGACCGGGCTCCGTGGCCAAGACTAATACCGTAAATATGATGATCTGAGAATGGTGGGGTTATTACGCCGAGAACCAGCCCTCGTTGGTGGCAATCATGCTCGCCTGCAGGTGCAAGCTTCATCTGGCGATGCTGCATGTGATTATGGTCGCTTGACTTCTAACTAAGCTGCATAGGATTACAGCTGCTTGACTTCCGACAGCATGGGTCCAGGGTCGGCAGTTGGGAAGCTTCCCAGATGGACTTTTCTTTGGTGTTCTATAATTCGGAACACAACACACTTTTGGAGATGAAAGGCTGGACAGAATCCCACATATGCACGAAGGATGCTCACAGGAGCAAGGAGGATGCTCACACTAGGACGGAGGATGCTCACCCTGTGCCAGTATGCTAATGCTAGCACAAAGAATGACCACACTGGCACGAATGATGGCACTAGCATGAGCACCGAATCACCTTCTGTCTTTGTCTGTTCAATAAATCCTTGAACTATATGTTTAACACATCTCTAATCCTGTCCATAGAAGACAGAAGAAAAAATATATATTCTGGTTAGCATTGTAAATGTGTGGCCACGTCTGTGGGAGAAAAATAATAATAAAAAAAAATAAAACTAGCATGATGGATGCTCACACTATGTTATCGTTTGGTTATCTTGAGATGATTTCAGGGCTTAGCGTCCCTGCGGCCCGGTTCTCGACCAGGCCTCTTATTTGTTACACATCCCCAGAAAGCAGCCAGTAGCAACTGTCTACCTCCCAGGTACCTATTTACTGCAAGATGAACAGGCGCATCAAGGTGAAAGAAACTCTGCCCATTTGTTTCCGCCTCTACCGGGGATCGAACCCAGAACCTCAGGACTACGAATCCGAAGCTCTGTCCACTCAGCTGTCAGGTGCCACTAGGACGGAGGATATTCACACTAGCACGAATCATGTTCATATTGGAACTTTAACCCTGTCCATAAGGGCAGAAGAAAAGGTGGATATCCTGGTTAGCATAGTACAAGTGAATGGCCACATCCGTAGCTATTCATTAGTGCATTTTTTTTGTTACTGACAATTTCAATGAGCGGGGGCGTGGATCGCCTAGTTTCTCCATGCTGAAGTGACAGCCCAAGGATTAGCAAAATCCAAGGACAAGGACAAGGATTAGCCCAAGGACAAAGAAGGCTTCTGTGGCTGTTCAGTAGCGTATATATATATATATATATATATATATATATATATATATATATATATATATATATATATATATATATATATATATATATATATATATATATATATATAAGTTTGTGAGGGTACCACCTCTGGTGCCAATGTGGGAACCCATAGCCTCGGAGAAGAAAATAAAAAGTATTCAGAGGAGACCTTGTGGTTTCTCACTGAACACCAATATTATCTTCTCCTACCACCCCCATTCTTTTGTATGTACACATATATATTTACTTTATTTGAACTTTGTTACAAAAAAGGAGTTACATATGGGTTACAAAGATGGTTATCATAGGTTGTCGAGTTCCTCCAGCTCCTCAGATGGCGGGCAGGAACCCTGGATGCAGTGCGCATTTCCCCTCTGTATCGCCACACTGAGGCGCTGGAAAAGAAAGCTTGCAGCTCTTGGGTCCCTTGTTGTTTCAATGAGCCTAGAACCCAGTTCCTTCAAAAAACTGGTAGCACTTTTACCCCAGGCGCCGAGTGTCTCAGAAGCAATGGGGACAAAATTGTAGTGGTGATCCAGTTCTCTATACTTACGGGATTTGGCTGCTTCCCTGTGGGTGGCAGCGCCACCTGGTTGTGCAACACTGAGGTTAATGTAGGTGTTAGCCAGGGTTGATACGCACGTGTAGTCCCATACCAACTGCTTGCCATTCTTCCAGGGGTTCACTGTGATACCATCTGGGCGACCAATAAGAGCATCAGAGTTACGGGGCGTAAGGTAACGGGGCTCTCTTTCAGCTGGGCATCCAGCTGTGGTGAGGCTCCTCTTGATGATGTCGTTAACTTCACTGTGCCTCGAGTGCCATCCCCTTGTGCTTTGGCAGAGTAGGCCATGGTATATATATATATATATATATATATATATATATATATATATATATATATATATATATATATATATATGTATAAAAGTTTGTGAGGGTACCACCTCTGGTGCCAATGTGGGGACCCATAGCCTCGGAGAAGAAAATAAAAAGTATTCAGAGGAGACCTTGTGGTTTCTCACTGAACACTAATATTATCTTCTCCTACCACCCCCATTCTTCTGTATGTACACTGTGACAATAATCTCCTTCAAGAGATTGAGCCTGCTCTTCCCTCCACAAACACGTCGTTGAAATTATATAAAACGACTATGGAAGACATGTCCAACAACAACAACACCACCAGCAAGGCTTGCCAGGGTGAGCAAAACATATGCAGCCAGCCACCTGTTCGGACTCAAACCACCAAACTACATGTTGATCGCTACCGGCTCCGCTGATTGGTCGCCGGTCTGGCTGCACCTGCACTCGCCCCCCCATACTACTTGATGTCTGGGGTCGCCCCACCCTCCTACCTCAGAATGTTCAGTGCTCTCGTTGTTACCACTCCTCCCGGCTAGACGCTAGCGTGTACTGAGGGAAGTGGTAGCTTAAGCCAATATTCCAGCACCTCCCATTTACTTGTATATTGCACTTCTTGTTATTTTGTCTTAACGTAACTTTTCATTGTGTCATTTAATTATTCTTATTATTTTGATTGATTGATTTTATTATAAGAATTTGTTTGTCCATTTTTTCATGTTTTGATTTAATTAACGTAATTAAAATTTCATTGTTAAAGTTTACTTGTGTTTTGTGTGTCTTCTCCTTACCTTACCACAGACGAAGTTCCAGTTTTTTCTATTTTTTTTTATAACTATGTGACGAGGCCATACCCCTAGCCTTAAACAGCCGAACACCAACGCGTTACCGTCACAAGTTATATGGGGGCCTGTCCTAGGAGCTTCACTCAGGTACTGGTGCCAAGTGGTAATTTATGGTAAGCGTATTTAACTTTGTTAACATAGCTTTACTATTTTTCATATTCAATTTCATTTTTATAAGGTGCGGTGTATTGTGCATTACGAGAGTAACATATAGTGAAGGTGAGACAACTTTGGATTACGTGGTGACTGTAGGCCTCAGTCATACTCTTAATTGGTCATCTCTCCCTCCGTGTTATTACTCGTGTTTACCATCTATGTCCCTTGAATATTTCTCATTCTGACAGATCATCATATTGGTACCCTGGTACTGTGGTCTGCCCCGGGTCAAGAGTACCCAATCTTCTGCAATCTGACTGTAGGAGGACAAAGAGGGCCATAGTTCCTCTAGCTCGAACTTTAGTTGCTGAATTGGGACCTCAGCAGCAGTTCTCGTCACAAGTTGACACCTCGCACCCCTACACGTCAGTCAGAGATGATGATACATACAACGGTAGGGAATTAGCTTATTTTTTCAGAGCACAAAGTTCGCTAATTCTGTAAGTATCATATTAAATTCAGTGGGAAAAACTTGCTTTATGTCCTATAGAGACTTGGCAAGGTATGCCTACATCCTTGGACTACCAATTTTACTTTTGAAGCATTTAACTGTTTCATTTGTTTTCGAAACTTTGTTTCATTTGTTAGTAGGATTTTCTTGCCCTTATTCTCTTACATGAGTACCGGGTACAAGATTTCCTGCGCCCTTGATTTAATTTAATCATTTAATATCTTTCACTTAACGTTAATTGTTAAAGATCACACAGGATAGGTACCAGTTGCCACGTTGTCCTGTTTCTGACATTTCACTATTGAATATTCGTGTACCTTTATTTGCTAATTTCACCATGTTTCGTCTCCAAACTTTCCGTGCAAATCCAGCAGGTGAAATAGGGACTTTAAGTCGTGCCAAGAGGACTGAACTACAAACTCTTGCACATGAGTATCAACTAGAAGTTCCCTACCAAGCCAACAAAAATGACCTACACAACCTGTTGCTGGATTACTATTTAGAGCAAGGTAAGATAGACTCTGAAACTCATGAAACTTACTATATTGCAGAGAAAACTGACTTGGCAACGATGAAACTTAAACTAGAGCTGGCCAAGATTGAACGTGAGCAGCAAAGAGAAGCAGCTGCCATACGAAGGGAAGAACACGAACGCGAAGCCGCCTTGAGGAGAGACGAACAAGAACGCGAAGCTGCCTTGAGGAGAGAAGAACAAGAACGAGAAATCACCCTCAGAGAACGCGAGGCCGCCTTGAGGAGAGAAGAACACGAACGTGGACTCGCCCTCCACGAACGTGAGGTTGCATTACTCCGTGAACGTGAACGAGTACAGCTTGAAACCAAACAACGCGAGTTGGAAATACAACGCGAACATGACAAGCAACAAGCAACTCTGGCTCTAGAGTGTCGTCAACGTGAAATCGCCTTGGAAACTTCCCACTTCACTCAACGCCAGCAAGCTACTGCCAATCTTCCCGTCAGTTTTAATATATCACATGCAAGTAAGTTAATGCCATCCTTTGTAGAAGCAGAAGTTGATGTGTTTTTCACCACCTTTGAAACCCTTGCTAATCAACTCAGTTGGCCTGTCGACCAATGGGCCACACTTCTCAGAGTCCATCTTACAGGTAGAGCTGCAGTCACACTCAGTACTTTGGCGTCTGAGAATGACTACTACACTCTGAAACAAGCAGTGTTGGACGCCTACCTACTTTCCACAGAAAGTTATAGAAGGAAATTCCGTGACCACCTGAAGGCAAGTACCACTACCTTCCTTGAGTTTGCTAACACGAAACGGAGGTATTTCATGAAATGGCTGGAAGCAGCACATGTCTCTACTTTTACAGAACTCGTCAACCTGATGCTTGTTGAAGAATTCTTGAGACGTGTGCCACCTCCTGTCCGCCTCTACTTAGCAGATAAAGAAGAAACCGACTACCTGAAGTGTGCTAAGTCGGCTGACACTTACAGCCTCATCCACCGGCTGACACCCGAACCATCCTCCAGTAAGAAGTCGTGGTACAGTTACGAGAAGGTGAGCCCCGATCAAGCTGGTTCACAACTGTACTGCAAGTATTGTAGACTCTATGGACATACCATAGACAAGTGTGGTAAGTCTCAATACAAGGGAACCACTGACCAACAACGACCCAAACCAACTCCTCCTAAGTCCGGTAAGCCTGTGATGAATGTTGGTGTTGATGTTAATGATCTTTCTCTTTTCAGTAACCACCTGTATACTGGAACTGTCTCTGCCAACGGTTCAAATCCGGAGGGACGTTTCAAATTGAAGATCTTGAGGGACACAGCGGCTCTACAATCGATCATCTTGAAGTCGGCTGTGCCCAACATAGTCTACACCGGGGAAACAGTCTTCATCACTGACCTCACTGCTACCACTCCATACCCTCTCGCCAGAGTCCACCTGGATTGTCCCTACGTGAACGGGGAAGTCCAAGTCGCCGTCAGGGAAAAGCCTTTTCCCATGCCTGGAGTGCAACTTCTCCTAGGCAACGACTTGGCAGAAGACCTGCAACCGACCAACCTGATCGTCATGGACAAACCCCAGGTGTGTAACTCTGTGCCAATAAACCCTATTCTTGAGTATGTTCCAGCAGAGGTTCAAGAGAGTGATGAAGTTTCTCCTCCGGTTCTCGTGACCACCCGTGCACAAGCCGCACGTCCACAGCCAGCTGACTCTACTGCTACCGCTGTCCCTCAAGACCCTCAGAAACTCCCCCCGCATCTGACCAAGTTGGAGTTCCGTAAGTTGCAGAGGGAAGATCTTACTTTAACACCATTGTTTTTCCAGGCTGAGACTCAACCCGACAGTATTCCTGGGTTCTTCCTAGAGAACGACTTGCTCTACCGCAGATATAGACCCAGTAAACTGAAGGAGGAGGACGATTGGGCCAACATCGAACAACTTGTGATTCCCACCAGCCTGCGGCCCACTATTCTACACCTGGCCCACGGAGCATTCTCCCACTACGGCTTCAACAAGACTTACCATGGGATTCGTCAAGACTACTACTGGCCAGGTATGGTAAATAACGTCAAACAGTACGTAAAACAGTGTCATACATGTCAGATGGCAGGCAAACCGAACGTCTCCATTCCCAGAGCACCACTGATTCCCATACAGGTGCCTGCGGAACCTTTCCACAGACTCATAATAGACTGTGTTGGTCCTTTACCTCGGACCAGTTCAGGTAACGCCTACATCCTAACCATCCTGTGTCCTACCACCAGATTTCCCATAGCAGTTCCAGTGAAGAACATCACGGCTGCTACGGTTATAAAACATCTACTGAAGATCTTCACTCAATACGGATTTCCCAGGGAGATTCAAAGTGACTGTGGCACCAACTTCACCAGTGATCTCTTCAAAAGGACACTGGAGGAGTTCAACATCAAACAGGTATTGTCCAGCCCCTATCATCCTGCTTCACAGGGTTCTCTTGAACGTAGTCATCAGACCATCAAAGCACTCTTGAAAAAGTTTTGTAGTGAAACCTCAAAGGATTGGGATAAGCAGATTGACCTAATAATGTGTATTTTCAGAAGTCTCCCCAATGAGTCCCTAGGAGTATCTCCTTATGAGATGCTCTACGGCCGTAAGTGCCGTACTCCCCTTAAGGCTTTCAAAGACTCTCTCAGAGATGCCACCTTCAGTGAGCATCAGAATGTGCCCCAGTTTCTTCAAAACCTTCAACACATTCTAGAGAGAGTCCACCGCTTTGCCCATGATAATCTATTGAAAGCCCAGGTAAGAATGAAGACTCATTACGACCAGACCAGCAAAGTAAGAAAATTCAAGCCGGGAGACTTCGTCCTTGCCTATTTCCCTATCCCAGGTTCACCTTTACAAAACCGATTTTCAGGACCCTACTGCGTCAAAGAGTGCAGAAGCAACAACACTTACGTCATAGAGACTCCAGATAGGCGGCGGAAGACCCAGCTGTGCCACGTCAACCTCCTGAAGCAATATAATGGTACTCCTCCCACTGTCTTGACTAACTATTCCACATTCACAGAACCCTACATCCACAGTGAGACCTTCCCAGCTTCTCCTCCCGAAAGCACTGACAAGGAGTCAGCGCTTTCTAATTTTGAAATCCTTAATGATCTTCCTAAATGCTTTCAGGATAATAATCGTGCTCCTTTGCCCTCTTCTAATTCCACTCTCACCTCGTCAGATAAGCCCTTCATCCTCCATGTCGACGCCAATGGTACCGACGATGGTGGTGTCGTGATGCAGCAACGAGGCGAGAAGAATACACCTGTCAGCGACTACTGCTACAAGGAACGACGGAACAATTGGCAAGGAACTACTCTTCCTCATCCTGAAGCTTCAGCACTTCACTTCACACCTGAAAAGTGCTCGGTCCACCATCAATACGGACCACACCACCCTACACCTCCTGCAGCACGCCCACTTCTCATCTCAACGTCTTCTACTATGGGCTTGCTACCTGCAGAAATTCAACCTGGAGACACGCTATACCAAGAGTCTGACAACATCTTAGCCCATGATCTCTCCAGAGTTTATAAAGTAGAAGCGACTCCATCCATTACTCCACCACATAACGACGTACTTCTTCCAGAACCGCAGGCTTCGGGGGAGAGTTGTGACAATAATCTCCTTCAAGAGATTGAGCCTGCTCTTCCCTCCACAAACACGTCGTTGAAATTATATAAAACGACTATGGAAGACATGTCCAACAACAACAACACCACCAGCCAGGCTTGCCAGGGTGAGCAAAACATATGCAGCCAGCCACCTGTTCGGACTCAAACCACCAAACTACATGTTGATCGCTACCGGCTCCGCTGATTGGTCGCCGGTCTGGCTGCACCTGCACTCGCCCCCCCATACTACTTGATGTCTGGGGTCGCCCCACCCTCCTACCTCAGAATGTTCAGTGCTCTCGTTGTCACCACTCCTCCCGGCTAGACGCTAGCGTGTACTGAGAGAAGTGGTGGCTTAAAGCCAATATTCCAGCACCTCCCATTTTACTTTTGTATTGCACTTCTTGTTATTTTATCTTAACGTAACTTTTCATTGTGTCATTTAATTATTCTTATTATTTTGATTGATTGATTTTATTATAAGAATTTGTTTGTGCATTTTATTCATGTTTTGATTTAATTAACGTAATTAAAATTTCATTGTTAAAGTTTACTTGTGTTTTGTGTGTCTTCTCCTTACCTTACCACAGACGAAGTTCCAGTTTTTTCTATTTTTTTTTATAACTATGTGACGAGGCCATACCCCTAGCCTTAAACAGCCGAACACCAACGCGTTACCGTCACAACACATATATATTTACTTTATTTGAACTTTGTTACAAAAAAGGAGTTACATATGGGTTACAAAGATATATATATATATATATATATATATATATATATATATATATATATATATATATATATATATATATATATATATATATATATATATATATATTATTAAATATGACCGAAAAAGTAAGATTAATAATTTTAACACGAATTTTCTCAATCTTTCGTACATTATGCTTCACTGTTGGAGGTAAATCAAAAATCACTTCTCCAAAATTCATTTTTATTTCTAGTCTGACGCGACACGGGCGCGTTTCGTAAAACTTATTACATTTTCAAAGACTTCACAAATACACAACTGATTAGAACTTGCGTTTCCCTGATTTTATATCTACATTTGAGTGAGGTGGGAAGGGTGATGTGGCATTACATTTGAGTGAGGTGGGAAGGATGATGTGGCATTAACACAAGACAGAACACTAGAGGATATTAATAGGGTATTAAAAGTATCAACACAAGACAGAACAGAAACAATGGGTATTGAATAGAAGTGTTTGTAGAAAGCCTATTGGTCCATATTTCTTGATGCTTCTATATTGGAGCGGAGTCTTGAGGTGGGTAGAATATAGTTGTGCAATAATTGGCTGTTGATTGCTGGTGTTGACTTCTTGATGTGTAGTGCCTCGCAAACGTCAAGCCGCCTGCTATCGCTGTATCTATCGATGATTTCTGTGTTGTTTACTAGGATTTCTCTGGCGATGGTTTGGTTATGGGAAGAGATTATATGTTCCTTAATGGAGCCCTGTTGTTTATGCATCGTTAAACGCCTAGAAAGAGATGTTGTTGTCTTGCCTATATACTGGGTTTTTTGGAGCTTACAGTCCCCAAGTGGGCATTTGAAGGCATAGACGACGTTAGTCTCTTTTAAAGCGTTCTGTTTCGTGTCTGGAGAGTTTCTCATGAGTAGGCTGGCCGTTTTTCTGGTTTTATAGTAAATCGTCACATATATATATATATATATATATATATATATATATATATATATATATATATATATATATATATATATATATATATATATAGGGGGTAACACCTCTGGTGCAATTGTAGGGATCCGCAGCGTCAAAGAAGGGAACACAGAGCATTCAGAGAAAAACTTTCCATTTAACTCTGAATACGTATGAGTGTTCACTTCTCCTGCCATCCCCTGTTTCATGTTGTACACTTTATTATACATGGTAATACAGTTACATATTTGATTATTTAAAAAAAAATTAACATTAAGAGGACATAAGAGGAAGTTTGTTTCCTAGAGGCTGTAGATTTCCTCGAACTCCTCTGACGCCGGGCAGGAACCGAGGACGCAGCGGGCACTCCCCCTCTGGATCGCGACACTGAGGCGCTGAAAGAGAAAACTTGCCGCTCTAGGGTCTCTTGTAGTGTCAATGAGCTTGGAACCAAGATCCTTAATTAACTTTCTTGCACTCTCGCTTCATGGGCCTAGGGATATTATATATATATATATATATATATATATATATATATATATATATATATATATATATATATATATATATATATATATATATATATATATATATATATATAATTTCGGAGTATTTATACACACCAAAGACCACCATCTCCCAAGAGCACTAGAGCAAGTGAGGGGTTATTTTTACGTTTTTCATCAAGTCCCTGTTAATATGGGAGAACACTCTGTCTATGCTTGATGCACAACTCTCCTAAACACGAGAGTGAAGTTATACAACTTTAGAACACTTTCCCACCAGGAGACTCGAACCCTAGCCAGCACAGAAGCCTTCTATATATATATATATATATATATATATATATATATATATATATATATATATATTATATATATATATATATATATAATCCTTCTCCACCTCCTTTGCGCCCTCCCTCTCCCCACCCACCCACCCCCTCCCGCTGTAACGCCACCACAAGGAATTCGTGAAACCCTCGCTAATATACATTAGCGTACAGCCTCTCAGGAGAGATGAGATCTCTCAGCCACTCTCCCACCAACCCCACACAAACACACCCTCCCAAACACGCACACTTACAACCCTCACCCACCAAAAAAAAACACACCATAATTTCCTGAACGGTGAAATAATTTTTGCAGAATCTGCCACAACCAAGCAACGGAGGTGATGCATGAGATTATAAGTTGCCATTTTTTTTAGTTGGCAAAAATCCCCCCACGCGACCTTTCTCACACGACATTATGGAATTGGCACACCAGGTATAACACCCTACCTTCACCAGAGTCCCACACCATGGTAATCTGACCTTTGTTGCAGGGTATAATATGGGTGGGAATAACTGGTTCTACTTTCTCCTGTCCGGAGACTAGGTACAAGGGGGTAAATTGGGCCTTATGGTGTTGTGTTACAAAGGTTGGTAAGACGTTATCGTTTAGTCGGCGACTCCACGGCGAGGCATCCAAAGCAATAAGGATATTGCTGTAAATTGCAAGGTGGTGGGTGAGGTGAGGGTGGCGGTGCAGGTGTGGGTGGTGGCACAGGTGTGGGTGGTGGCTCAGGTGTGGGTGGTGGGTGAGGTGAGGGTGGCGGTGCAGGTGTGGGGTGGCGGCTCAGGTGTGGGTGGTGGCTCAGGTGTGGGTGGTGGCTCAGGTGTGGGTGGTGGCTCAGGTGAGGGTGGTGGCACAGGTGTGATTGGCGGCTCAGGTGTGGGTGGCGGCTCAGGTGTGGGTGGTGGCTCAGGTGTGGGTGGTGGCACAGGTGTGAGTGGCGGCTCAGGTGTGGGTGGCGACTCAGGTGTGGGTGACGACTCAAGTGAAGGTGGCGGCTCAAGTGTGGGTGGTGGCTCAGGTGTGGGTGATGACACAGGTGTGGGTGGCGGCTCAGGTGAGGGTGGCGGCACAGGTGTGGGTGGTGGCTCAGGTGTGGGTGGTGGCTCAGGTGTGGGTGGTGGCACAGGTGTGAGTGGCGGCTCAGGTGTGGGTGGTGACACATGTGTGGGTGGTGGCTCAGGTGTGGGTGGTGGCCCAGGCATGCAACCCACAACAGGTGTCTAACTCCAGGGTATCTATTGACAGCTAAGAGAACAGGTGCGTCAGGTAAAAAAAAAAGAGGAAACGTGCCAAACAATCTCTGTCCTGGCCTGGGATCGAACCCATGACACACGATTGTGAATCAAGGACATAGACCACTGCACCACAAGGACCCACAACCGCTAAATTACATGTCAATCACTACCAAATCTCCAATTATATTACTATAATTCCATAATCCTATAATTACTTTTTATAATCCAATAACTACTTTCTATAATCCTATAATTACTTTTTATAATCTATAATTACTTTTTTATAATCCTTTAATTACTTTTTAAAATCATATAATTGCTTATATAAGCACAATCCAATATCTTAAAGGATTTTTACAACTATATAATTACTTTTTATTGTAGAATATGTTAAAAATAATTATAGATTCTTAACGTAGAAAAAAAAAAATGTGTGATTTTAAAATGAAGCTTAACCTAGAAAAATTACAAATATAAGTGTCAAGTTTATTATACAATACATTAAACTGTTCTTAAAGTGTGTTTGCTCAGTCCCCCAGGGTACTGTGCTTGCTCCAGTACTTTTTTTCATCCTCATATCGGACATAGACCAGAACACAACCTATAGCACTGTATCATCCTTTGCAGATGACACTAGGATTTTCATGAGAGTTGGCAACATAGAGGACACGGCAAACGTCCAATCAGATGTAGATCAGGTCTTTCTATGGGCTACAGAAAATAATATGGTGTTTAACGAGGATAAGTTCCAGCTCATGCGCTTCGGAAAAATTGAAAATATATTAAAACAGAAACCACGTACAAAACTCAGGCAAATCATAACATAGAACGATAAGGCAGTGTAAAGGATCTGGGTGTACTCATGTCGGAAGACCTTACCTTTAAAGAACACAATAAAGTAGCCGTCACAACTGCAAGAAAAATGACAGGTTGGATAACAAGAACTTTTCACACTAGAGATGTTATACCGATGATGATACTTTTCAAAACGCTTGTGCTCTCTAGAGTGGAGTACTGCTGCACAATGACAGCCCCTTTCAAAGCTGGAGAAATTGCTGACCTGGAGAGCGTGCAGAGATCCTTTACTGCTAGAATCCAGTCAGTAAAACATCTAAATTGCTGGGACCGACTAAAGAGCCTAAATCTGTACTCCCTTGAGCGTAGGCGGGAGAGATAAATAATAATTTACACGTGGAAAATAATTGAGGGGCTGGTCCCAAACCTGCACACAGAAATAACATCACATGAGACCAGAAGACATGGCAGGATGTGCAGAATACCCCCGTTGAAAAGCAGAGGTGCAACAGGTACTCTGAGAGAGAACTCTATCAACATCAGAGGCCCGAGACTGTTCAACACGCTTCCACTACACATAAGGGGCATAACTAGCAGACCCCTCACAGTGTTCAAGAGAGAACTGGATAAGCACCTCCAAAGGATACCTGATCAACCAGGCTGTGACTCATACGTCAGGCTGCGAGCAGCCGCGTCTAACAGCCTGGTTGATCAGTCCAGCAACCAGGAGGCCTGGTCGACGACCGGGCCGCGGGGACACTAAGCCCCGGAAGCACCTCAAGGTAAGGTGTGTGTGTGTGTGTGTGTGTGTGTGTGTGTGTGTGTGTGTGTGTGTGTGTGTGTGTGTGTGTGTGTGTGTGTGTGTGTGTGTGTGTGTGTACTCACCTAGTTGTACTCACCTAGTTGTGTCTGCAGGATCGAGCATTGACTCTTAGATCCCGCCTTTCGAGCATCGGTTGTTTACAGCAATGACTCCTGTCCCATTTCCCTATCATACCTGGTTTTAAAATTATGAATAGTATTTGCTTCCACAACCTGTTCCTGAAGTGCATTCCATTTCCCCACTACTCTCACGCTAAAAGAAAACTTCCTAACATCTCTGTGACTCATCTGAGTTTCAAGCTTCCATCCATGTCCTCTCGTTCTGTTACTATTCCGTGTGAACATTTCGTCTATGTCCACTCTGTCAATCCCTCTGAGTATCTTATACGTTCCTATCATGTTCCCCCTCTCCCTTCTTCTTTCTAGTGTCGTAAGGCACAGTTCCCTCAGGCGCTCCTCATACCCCATCCCTCGTAGCTCTGGGACGAGTCTCGTTGCAAACCTCTGAACCTTTTCCAGTTTCATTATATGCTTCTTCAGATGGGGACTCCATGATGAGGCGGCATACTCTAAGACTGGCCTCACGTAGGCAGTGTAAAGCGCCCTAAATGCCTCCTTATTTAGGTTTCTGAATGATCTAACTTTTGCCAGTGTAGAGTACGCTGCTGTCGTTATCCTATTACTATGTGCCTCAGGAGATAGATTAGGTGTTACGTCCACCCCCAGGTCTCTTTCACGCGTCGTTACAGGTAGGCTGTTCCCCTTCATTGTGTACTGTCCCTTTGGTCTCCTATCTCCTAGTCCCATTTCCATAACTTTACATTTGCTCGTGTTGAATTCTAGTAGCCATTTCTCTGACCATCTCTGCAATCTGTTCAGGTCCTCTTGGAGGATCCTGCAATCCTCATCTGTCACAACTCTTCTCATCAACTTTGCATCATCCGCAAACATCGACATGTAGGACTCTACGCCTGTAAACATGTCGTTAACATATACAAGAAATAGAATTGGTCCCAGCACCGATCCTTGTGGTACTCCACTTGTTACTGTTCGCCAGTGTGTGTGTGTGTGTGTGTGTGTGTGTGTGTGTGTGTGTGTGTGTGTGTGTGTGTGTGTATGTGTATGTGTGTGTGTGTGTGTGTGTGTGTGTGTGTGTGTGTGTGTGTGTGCGTGTGTGTGTGTGTCTGTGTCAGGGTGCAGGTGACTACGGTGAATATGACTGCTCGGGTCATATTCACATGAAGGTGACAGCTCAAGCAAAATAACTGCCCAGGAGAAGGTGACTGATAAAAGGTGGCAGACTAAGGTGACAGTCGATGATACCAGGTGACAGGCGAAGTTGTCCAGTGAAGGTGACAGGTGAAAATGGCCAGAGAAGGTGACTGTGAAGCGTGAGACAAGGCCTCCTGGTTCATACACGCAATATGCAAATTACCAGTCATGATTACTGTTATGTCAAGACCTCAGACGCCACGCCACCAGGTTGCAGGCGAGGATAAGGAAGGCAGCATATTGTAGGCGAGGATAAGGAAGGCAGCAGGTTGCAGGCGGGGATAAGGAAGGCAGCAGGTTGCAGGCGAGGATAAGGAAGGCAGCAGGTTGCAGGTAGGGATAAGGAAGGCAGCAGGTTGCAGGTAGGGATAAGGAAGGCAGCAGGTTGCAGGCGAGGATAAGGAAGGCAGCAGGTTGCAGGCGAGGATAAGGAAGGCAGCATATTGTAGGCGACGATAAGGAAGGCAGCAGGTTGCAGGCGGGGATAAGGAAGGCAGCAGGTTGCAGGCGAGGATAAGGAAGGCAGCAGGTTGCAGGTAGGGATAAGGAAGGCAGCAGGTTGCAGGTAGGGATAAGGAAGGCAGCAGGTTGCAGGCGAGGATAAGGAAGGCAGCATGTTGCAGGCGAGGATAAGGAAGGCAGCATGTTGCAGGCGAGGATAAGGAAGGCAGCAGGTTGCAGGCGAGGATAAGGAAGGCAGCATATTGTAGGCGAGGATAAGGAAGGCAGCAGGTTGCAGGTAGGGATAAGGAAGGCAGCAGGTTGCAGGTAGGGATAAGGAAGGCAGCAGGTTGCAGGCGAGGATAAGGAAGGCAGCATGTTGCAGGCGAGGATAAGGAAGGCAGCAGGTTGCAGGCGAGGATAAGGAAGGCAGCATATTGTAGGCGAAGATAAGGAAGGCAGCAGGTTGCAGGCGGGGATAAGGAAGGCAGCAGGTTGCAGGCGAGGATAAGGAAGGCAGCAGCTTGCAGGCGAGGATAAGGAAGGCAGCATGTTGCAGGCGAGGATAAGGAAGGCAGCATGTTGCAGGCGAGGATAAGGAAGGCAGCAGGTTGCAGGCGAGGATAAGGAAGGCAGCATATTGTAGGCGAGGATAAGGAAGGCAGCAGGTTGCAGGCGGGGATAAGGAAGGCAGCATGTTGCAGGCGAGGATAAGGATGGCAGCAGGTTGCAGGCAAGGATAAGGAAGACAGCATGTTGCAGGCAGGGATAAGGAAGGCAGCAGGTTGCAGGCGAGGATAAGGATGGCAGCAGGTTGCAGGCAATGATAAGGAAGGTAGCAGGTTGCAGGCAAGGATAAGGAAGACAGCATGTTGCAGGCAGGGATAAGGAAGACAGCATGTTGCAGGCAGGGATAAGGAAGGCAGCATAACACAACCAGCATGTCTCAAGGAGCAAGACACTAGACAGCATACCTACTTGACTAGTCTTGGCCCTGGACAGTTAATAATTATAATTCTCACAGGAAAGAAATTATTAGTAGGAAGCGGTAAGCCAGCGTGAATATATGCCACATGGAAGGGATAAGAGGATAGAATAGGAGCTGGAATAGGAGGACAATGCCCAACCAAAGCACTTGGACCTCCAGGGATCGAACGCAGGCCCGCAAGGAGCAAAAGTACCTTGAGCTGGTTCCGAAACATCAATGCCCGTTTACCCGGCCTGTGACCAGACAACCTAAAGAATGCCTCCACAAATGTTTCCAATAATCTCTCTACCTGTGTGATTGTATAGAGTTATAGAGGACACAGAGACCTTTAACACCTCGTCAGTTTGTCCTTTTATGTAAACTATCAAATTGTATCGCTCCAGTGTGTTCTCTATAGTGTATTTTCATAATAACTCTAATGTGATATCGACCTAAAGATGTACATGTTTCGTAAGTGGATGAGTAAATGTTTGATGAATCCTGGCCCCTAAGTCAAAGCATCATATGTGGCTGTGGCATTACCTCAGCTAAAAATCCACTTGGGACAAAAAAAAAAAAAAACATCAGAAACAATTGGGGGGACGTTTGACAAGCCGCTAGCTACCTATCTCCATCGAGGACACTAGAGAGATAGTGGCCGTCGGGTAAATTCAGGTAAATCATATCAAAAGTGATCTAATTTGAGGACGACTGGAACAAGCTACGTTACAGCAGCACCCACTCGGACACTCACTGCTACTGGTGCTCCTGATCTAATCTGAACTGTTTTATTGCTCGTCTTCCTCGGTGGTGTGCGAGCAGTTGTGTGGCCAGAGTGGCCTCCCTGGTCCATGGTTCCATGGTCCTTGGCCGGTGAGCCGACCACCATGTCCACCAGGCAGTTATGGCCAGCGTCTGGTCTTCCCACCACGGTCCGATGGTCCATATCTGGTCTTCCTTCTACTGTCCCATGGTCAGTAGAAGTTCTTTCTATCCTGTGGCAATGGTCTTTCTACCCTGTGACAATGGTCCATATCTGGTCTTTCTACCAGGATGTGGACCAACCCTCGGTGATCCACGTTTGGTCTGTTGGGTCTTCGGACCCCAACCCTGGAAGATGCAGGTCCACCTGGCCACAGCTTCCCGGACTCATCTCCATCTGTGAGGAGGTGCTTCAGGCCCGTCAAGATACCCAGCGTTAGCCTGGCAGTTAATGGCCAGCCACACCCATAATTCCTGCCTCATTATGCCCATAAAGCTGCCCACCAACATCTTGATACCCGATGCCCAAGAGCTCGTGGGGGCGAGATATAGACGTTTAAAATCTTGTGTGGATTAATTAGTTTAAATGAGAAAGATCTTAAAGGCGCCGTTGAAGAGCGAACGAGAGGTCATCAATTCAGCTCATCCAAGGTGTTAAGATTAGTCGCCTCCGTAGCCACCGCCAGACCGCTGCTATCGCTCTCCTGTCTCCTGGACCCTGGCGGAATGTTGGTCAGCCGAGCACTGCAAAGCCGGTCAGAGGCCGGCTGCTCTTGCTGCCCTTGCAACATTGTCAGTACAAGCATTCAGGACCGGCACGGCAGGCATGTAGTTAGCCATGTACAGTAGTTAACTGTTGAACGAGAGACAACATCGGGCGAACACATATTTACAGCCATAAATTATTTCATATGATCTATAGTGGTGTCTGTGGCGGGTTGGTTCACTGTTGTCTGTGTCGGCTGGTTCATTGTTGTTTGTGGCGGTTGGTTCACTGTCTGTGGCGGGTTGGTTCACTGTTGACTGTGGCGGCTGGTTCACTGTTGTCTGTGGCGGCTGGTTCACTGTTGTCTGTGGCGGCTGGTTCATTGTTGTCTGTGGCGGCTGTTCATTGTTGTCTGTGACGGCTGGTTCATTGTTGTCTGTGGCGGCTGGTTCATTGTTGTCTGTGACGGCTGGTTCATTGTTGTCTGTGGCGGCTGGTTCATTGTTGTCTGTAGCGGTTGGTTCACTGTTGTCTGTGGCGGCTGGTTCATTGTTGTCTGTGACGGCTGTTCATTGTTGTCTGTGGCGGCTGGTTCATTGTTGTCTGTGGCGGCTGGTTCATTGTTGTCTGTGACGGCTGTTCATTGTTGTCTGTGGCGGCTGGTTCATTGTTGTCTGTGGCGGCTGGTTCATTGTTGTCTGTGGCGGCTGGTTCATTGTTGTCTGTGACGGCTGTTCATTGTTGTCTGTGGCGGCTGGTTCATTGTTGTCTGTGGCGGCTGGTTCACTGTTGTCAGTGGCGGCTGGTTCACTGTTGTCTGTGACGGCTGTTCATTGTTGTCTGTGGCGGCTGGTTCATTGTTGTCTGTGGCGGCTGGTTCATTGTTGTCTGTGGCGGCTGGTTCACTGTTGTCTGTGACGGCTGGTTCACTGTTGTCTGTGGCGGCTGGTTCATTGTTGTCTGTGACGGCTGGTTCACTGTTGTCTGTGACGGCTGGTTCACTGTTGTCTGTGGCGGCTGGTTCATTGTTGTCTGTGGCGGCTGGTTCACTCTCTGTGGCGGCTGGTTCACTGTCTGTGGCGGCTGGTATATTGTTGCTATGAAGATATATTAGAGTTTTAACTTAAACATTGGTACATACAGGTACACACCGGTACGCACACATCAACACACACACACACACACACACACACACACACACACACACACACACACACACACACACACACACACACACACACACAGAGGAGGAGTGGCACTCCAAATAAAGAGGAAATGGAAGTTTGATGACCTGGAAAATCCGGGTACCAATGAAAGCACAAGCTTCATACATGGAACTCTGACAGCGGATGGGAAGAAGATTGTGATCTTGATAATCTACAATCCCCCACCAAACAGTAGAAGTATGATGACAGCAACAAGGCATGTATAGATGAACTGCAGAGGGCAGCAACAAAAGCATATAGAATGAGAGCGATGCTGCTGGTCATGGGGGACCTAAATCACGGGAAGATAAATTGGGAAACAAGGAATCCCCATGGCGGGGAGGAGACGTGGGAAGCGAAGCTGGTAGATGTTATTGACAGAAATTTCCTAACACAGCATGTGAAGGAAGACATTAGGGAAAGAGGAGGGGATATCCCCAGCCTATTAGACCTCAGTTTCACCCAGAATGTAGAAGACATCGAGAATTTGGAACATGAAATACCACTAGGAGCCAGTGACCATTGGGTCCTAGTCTTTGACTACATGATGGAACTCAAAATTGTGACCAAAGGACAAGAGGTCCGGGAAAGAAGAGTTGATTACAGGAAAGGGGACTACAGAAAGATAAGAGATTACCTGGGAGAAGTGCAGTGGGAAGAAGAAATTAGAGGAAAAACAGTGCAAGATATGATGAACCAAGTCATATGGAAATGCAAAGAGGCCGAAGAGAGATTTATTCCAATAGTAAAGGAAAAAAGCAGGAGGGAATATAATAACCCATGGTTTAATAGACAGTGTCAGGATGCAAAAATGAGAAGCAGGAGGGAGTGTAGGAAGTACAGAAGACAAAGGACAGAAGACAACAGGTTTAGATGTAACAGAGCTAGGAACGATTACATTAACATAAGACGAGTATCAGAAAGAAATTATGAGAATGATATTGCAGTCAAAGCGAAAAAGCAACCTAAATTACTACATAGCCATATAAGAAGGAAGATGTCGGTGAATGATCAAGTGACAAGAATGAGGAAAACAGAAGGGGCATATACAGAAAGTGACAAGGAAATTTGCGAGGTACTGAATGCAAGTTTCCATGGAGTGTTCACAACCGAGCCTGAGCAGCTCCCATTGTTAGAAGAGATTACCCTAGACGAAAGACTATCAGATATAGAGGTGACAGCAGAGGAGGTAATGAAACAGTTGACAACACTGGATGCAACTAAAGCGGTTGGACCAGATTACGTATCAGCGTGGATACTAAAAGAGGCAGCGCAGGCCCTCAGCGTGCCTCTGGCAATGATCTTTAATGAGTCACTTACGTCTGCAGGAGTAAGCGGAAAGGCCCTTATTATTTATTATTTTTATTATTTTCTACCACAGACGTGGCCACACATTTACAATGCTAACCAGCATATATACATTTTCTTCTGTCCTCCATGGACAGGGTTAGAGAAGTGTTAAACATATAGAGGGTAAGGAACTACCTAACAGGAAGGTGCCAGAGAGTAATGGTAAGGGGCGAGAAGTCGGACTGGCGAACAGTAACGAGTGAAGTATCTCAAAGATCAGTGCTGGGAAAAATTCTATTTCTAATTTACGTAAATGATATGTTTACAGGAGTGGAATCCTACATGTCAATGTTCGCGGATGACGCAAAATTAATGAGGAAGGGTTGTGACAGAAAAGGATTGTAGGATCCTCAAAGAGGACCTGGACAGGTTGCAGAGATGGTCAGAGAAATGGCTACTGGATTTCAACACGAGTAAATGTAAAGTTATGGAATTGAGGTCAGGTGATAGGAGACCAAAGGGACAGTACACAATGAAGGGGAACTGCCTACCTGTGATGATTCGAGAAAGAGACCTGGGAGTGGATGTAACACCTAATCTAACTCCTGAGGCACATATAAATAGGATAACAACAGCAGTATACTATACACTGGCAAGAGTTAGAACATCATTCAGAAACCTAAGTGAGTAGGCTTTTAGGGTACTTTACACTGCCTACGTGAGACCAGTCTTAGAGTATGTCGTGCCATCATGGAGTCCCCACCTGAAGAAACACATAAGGAAACTGGAAAAGGTTAAGAAATTTGTGGCGAGGCTTGTCCCAGAGTTACGAGGGATGGGATGTGAAGAGCGCCTGAAGGAACTGAACCTTACGATACTAGAAAAAAGAAGGGAAAGGGTGGATATGATAGGAACGTATAAAAATACAATTGACAAAAATTGACAAAATGATAATAGATGAAATGTTCGCACGGAATAGTAACAGAACGAGGGGACATGTGTGGAAGCTAGACACTCAGATGAGTCACAGAGATGTTAGGAAGTATTCTTTTAGCGTGAGAGTAGTGGAAAAATGGAATGCACTTAAGGAGCAGGTTGTGGAAGCAAATTCTATTCATAATTTTAAAACTAGATATGATAGGGAAATAGGACCGGAGTCATTGATGTAAACATCCGTTGGCTAGAAAGGCGGAATCCAAGAGTCAATGCTCGATCCTTGCAATCACAAATAGGTGAGTACAAATAGATGAGTACACACACTCACACACACACACACACACACACACACACACACACACACACACACACACACACACACACACACACACACACATACACACACACACAATTTCTAACTACCTCATCACGCCACCAGCTGGGCTTCATACCACTATTAAACCCTCCCATTCTCCCAGGAATTGGTCTTCATTAGTAACAAAATGTTCTGAAGTGCTGCTCTAAGCTGCAAAGTGCACATTGTCCCAATGTAAAGGTGATCAAGCGACTCTACTTCTCATTTAGTCTCAGAACCAACGGCACTCGGGCCACATAAGCATTCATTACCAGCATTTTTCATTCGGGTCTACCTAAAAGTGCTTCGGCACCGGCATGTAATTACTTCTTTTCGTTCAGTAATAAGATTTAATCGTGTGAAAATTCACCTGAAAATAATTATCTCTTTAGTTTGCTTCAATTACATTTTTTTTGTATACACGGCAAATTCCAGGTAAGCGCCAGGGCGATTAATCTAATCACTCCTGGGCATTAAAGCTTTGGAGAATAATTTGTTTGGTGCTTTAAATTTGTTCTTATTGGCAATCTTGAGGTTATCTTGAGATGATTTCGGTTTTTTTTAGTGTCCCCGCGGCCCGGTCCTCGATCAGGCCTCCACCCCCAGGAAGCAGCCCGTGACAGCTGACTAACACCCAGGTACCTACTTTACTGCTAGGTAACAGGAGCATAGGGTGAAAGAAACTCTGCCCATTGTTTCTCGCCGGCGCCTGGGATTGAACCCAGGACCACAGGATCACAAGTCGAGCGTGCTGTCCGCTCGGCCAATCACGAGAGCCCCAACCTGTTATACTTGCAATAATGGCGACTTTGTCTGTTCTCTTCCAGAGGTGGGTACAGGAGTACAGGTGGGTACAGGAGTGCATGTGGGGTACAGGTGGGTACAGGAGTGCATGTGGGGTACAGGTGGGTACAGGAGTGCATGTGGGGTACAGGTGGGTACAGGAGTGCATGTGGGGTACAGGTGGGTACAGGAGTGCATGTGGGGTACAGGTGGGTACAGGAGTGCATGTGGGGTACAGGTGGGTACAGGAGTGCATGTGGGGTACAGGTGGGTACAGGAGTGCATGTGGGGTACATGTGGGTACAGGAGTGCATGTGGGGTACAGGTGGGTACAGGAGTGCATGTGGGGTACAGGTGGGTACAGGAGTGCATGTGGGGTACAGGTGGGTACAGGAGTGCATGTGAGTACCGGTGGGTACAAGAGTAGAGGACTTCTGACTCCTGCCGGCAGCCTGGGAGCCTTCCCTTCACATAGCTTAAGGGAACCATTACCCTACTAGTTTTCCCCTGAAACACGACCTGCCAAATTGGTTTACAGCCACTTTCCCAATTATTGCTGGGTGAAACCAGTTTATCCTTCCTGGCCAGGGTTCGAACCCAAAAGAAATCTAGTGTGTTACCATTACGCCAGCAGGGGCTGGCAGACAAAGAATAAAACAACACAACTCATATACTGGGTAAGAGAGAGAGTGCTCACAGAGGCAATATGTGCAATAACCTCCCAAATGAGAGGACAACCTCCCAAATGAGAGGACAACCTCCCAAATGAGAGGACAACCTCCCAAATGAGAGGACAACCTCCCAAATGAGAGGACAACCTCCCAAATGAGAGGACAACCTCCCAAATGAGAGGACAACCTCCCAAATGAGAGAATAATCTCCCAAGCAAGAGGAAAACCTCCCAAATGAGAGAACAACCTCCAGAAAGTGAGAGGACAACCTCCCAAATGAGATGACAACCTCCAGAAAGTGAGATGACAACCTCCCAAATGAGATGACAACCTCCCAAATGAGAGGACAACCTCCCAAATGAGAGGACAACCTCCCAAATGAGAGGACAACCTCCCAAATGAGAGGACAACCTCCCAAATGAGAGGACAACCTCCCAAATGAGAGAACAACCTCCAGAAAGTGAGAGGACAACCTCCCAAATGAGAGGACAACCTCCCAAATGAGAGAATAACCTCCCAAGCAAGAGGAAAACCTCCCAAATGAGAGAACAACCTCCAGAAAGTGAGAGGACAACCTGCCAAGTGAGAGGGTGTCTGCCACTGGTCAAACCCAGCGTCCCTGCCGCCTGAGATGACCAGCACAACCTTCACCGTGACTCGTAAAACCATGTTGTCTCCCTCCCGCCCCCTCAGCCGAAGCCCACACAGTGTAAACAAACGCCACCTACTGCAGCAGGACAACGACGCCGACGTCCACCCCGCAGCTTGTCACAAACTTTGCTCGCGTATCATCTTGACGTCACTGTAAATGTAGCTCTACTTCCTGCCATAACTGTGCGTCTCAGAACGTTATATACGAAAGTGCTGTTTCTATAGCTTCCCACAGGCGTTTATGGCTCAAGTTCTCTCATGTTGGGCCCTCTTTTATGGGCACTCTCCTCGGGTACCTTCAGTTAATTCCAGGTAGCAGTCCCTCTTGGCTCATAATTCGCTGCCCCGCGCCCTGTGTGTTCCTCTTTACCTTCTTCTGACCACATTGTGCTCTGGTGAAACATGCTGTTGTTTAGGAGAAACGATGGGTAGGGTGGGGCGGCTCCAAGCAACAGCTTCTTCAACCATTTATCGTAAGACATGCCTGGCTCCGGACCTGGCTTTCGGAGCAGAACTCTCGAAACCCAGTAGAGGTATTCTTCGGTTAAACAACTATATTTAGCAAAGATTTATCTCTTTAAATTTATTTTTCTTAATTTTTTCTTTCGTCTCACGAAAGACAAATTTATTGGGCAACGCCACTCATCCTATGAGTGGACACACCGCCATAGCAGCATGTACAACACTCCCCAATAGGCAGAAACCCGCTGGGTTGTTCATCCTGTGAGTGAACATACCATCATAGCAACAGGATTTCTTTGTATTATTATTAGATTTCTTATTAACATATTTTGGTATATCAACATTATGCAGCTACCCTAGACTGTATAAAAGGTTTCACTATCATATCTAAGGTATACGATAGTGTATCTCCGTAATACTGAAAATCTCCCCCATCTTACAGGATAGTTAGTAATACACGGACATGCTATCAGTAATCTAGACTATTCAATTTCAATTTCTTTCTTTATTATGCACCCTATACCCATCCCATGGGCGGTGGTGGAAAGGGCATAGTTCGTTTAGCTCAGCAAGTGACAATCTTGTGAAGCTAATTACACAATTGTTAATGTTATATATATACATGTACATATATATATATATATATATATATATATATATATATATATATATATATATATATATATATATATATATATATGTCGTACCTAGTAGCCAGAACGCACTTCTCAGCCTACTATGCAAGGCCCGATTTACCTAATAAGCCAAATTTCCATGAATTAATTGTATTTCGACTACCTAACCTACCTGACCTAACCTAACCTAACTTTTTCGGCTTCCTAACCTAACCTAACCTATAAAGATAGGTTAGGTTAGGTTAGGTAGGGTTGGTTAGGTTCGGTCATATATTTACGTTAATTTTAACTCCAATAAAAAAATATTGACTTCATACATAATGAAATGGGGAGCTTTATCATTTCATAAGAAAAAAACTTAGAGAAAATATATTAATTCAGGAAAACTTGGCTTATTAGGCAAATCGGGCCTTGCATAGTAGGCTGAGAAGTGCGTTCTGGCTACTAGGTACGACATATATATATATACAATCATTTACACAAATACATATACACATCGATAATTTTTAATCTATACTAGCAAAAGGACTCGCTGCTGGCACCGTCAGTTCACCAAAATACAACCCCCCCCCCCACCCCAACCCCCCACCCCCACCCACCCCCCCACCCACCCCCCCACCCCCCCCCCCACCCCCCCCCCACCCCAACCTCCCAACCCCTCCAAAAAAAGGAAGAAAATCCACTGGCTTGCTCGGCTTCTCACTTGTATCCAGACGCAGCCGGGTTGGCCTTCTAATTATATTTAATAATTATACTAAATGATCGAAGATAATTATTTAATAAAAATCCATATCACCAAACAAGTAGTGAGATATTGAACAACGGTTTACTTGCACGCAACAGTTTCAACACTTGTATATTACCCTAAACACAATACTATGAAACACATTTTGTCCACTGACTGGAGCCCAGAACATGATAACACTCCACCAATTAATAAAAAAGAACATGTAATTCAATGGTTAATAAAACAATAACATTCAATAATCTTATAGAATCCTATTATTGCTACAAATAATTGAACTGAAAAAAAGGAAAGTTCAGCTAATAAACTTTTAAGTAAACATTAACAATATCAAACACACACATTGCAGAAATATTGGAAATGAATTGCAAGCGATAATGACTCCCTAAACCTGCAGACGATGGATTAGTATGGATCAATAAAAGTTGCCTCGTATGGATCTATTGAAGCTGCCTCATAGGGGCCAACAGGAGCTGCCTCGTATGGGCCAACAGGAGCTGCCTCGTATGGTTCAATAGGAGCTGCCTCGTATGGGCCAACAGAAGCTGCCTCGTATGGGCCAACAGGAGCTGCCTCGTATGGTTCAATAGGAGCTGCCTCGTATGGGCCAACAGGAGCTGCCTCGTATGGTTCAATAGGAGCTGCCTCGTATGGGCCAACAGAAGCTGCCTCATATGATTCAACAGGAGCTGCCTCGTATGGACCAATTGACCTCCTGAAATTTCCTTTATTCATAGAATATGAATAAAGGAAATTTCAGGAGGTCAATTGGTCCATACGAGGCAGCTCCTGTTGAATCATATGAGGCACCTCCAATAGATCCATACGAGGCAGCTTCTACTGAACCATTCGAGGCATCTCCTATTTACCCATACGAGGCAGCTCTTATTGACTAATACGAAGCAGCTCCTGTTAGCCCATACGAAGCAGCTCATACTGATTCAAACGAGGTAGTTCCCATTGATTCATTCGAGACTGCTCCTATTTATATCCACCCAACTCATTCATAACCTACGCTTGAAACAATCTTGTAATCCCACGTCTCTTGCGTTACCAGGTAATTTGTTCCATATTTCGACCAACCTGTTTCCAAACCATTATTTACCCAGGTCTCTCCTGAATATATCACAGCACCTTGACTCTAATCCCAGGTCCGTGTCCCCTATCCCAGTTCCTTTTCATCGTATACCAGATCCTTTTCCACATATCCCAGTTCCTTTTCCTTATATCCTAGTTCCTTGTCCTCATCTCCAAGTTCCTTGTCCTCATATCTTAGTTCCTTGTCCTCATATCTTAGTTCCTTGTCCTCATATCTTAGTTCCTTGTCCTCATATTCCAGTTCCTTGTCCTCATACCCTTTCCAGATGCTATGTACTCATACTGGCTTTGCGTCTCCCCATAACCAATCAACTTCTCCCTGTTGGAATGTTGCCCGCCACAGCAAAATAGCTTACAAGCACTATTTTTTTTGCAAGCTCATATAAGTGTTGAACGGTAGGTTATTATGAAGAAGTATTAAGCCGATATAACTATATAGGATAAGGCAGGGAAATGGACATAACCCCCCCCCCCCGGGTTCATTTCCCATTTTCTATTTCCCATTTTCCTTTCCATTTCCCCCTGAAGGAACAAAGGGTGTGGGGGAGTGAGGATAGGGAATTGAGATATGAGGACAAGAAGCTACAATATGAAGACAATGAACTGGGATATGAGGACGAGGTGCTAGGATATGAGGATAAGGAACTGGGATATGAGGTCAAGGAACTGGGATACGAGGCCACGGAACTGAGATATGAGGACAAGGAAGTAGGATGTGAAGGCATGAAACTGGGATTTGAAGACAAGGAACTGAGCTATGAGGACAAGGAGCTAAGATTTCATCATTAAGGAACGAAGGAACGGTGTCCAACCATCGGGAATCGAACGCCGACCCGATCACCACACAAGATCGTCGTAGTTATACCGACCAGTCCAAGTGGAAGGGGGCTCTCTCCCAGGCGATAATGATGATGACTTAATAAACCGAAATTAGTTTATCGGTAAATCGGGGAAAATATCATCGTATTTAAGAAAATATATATATACGCTGGAGGTGAGAAATAAATACGCACAAGCGTAAACATCACCATTAAGAAAACGCCAGCAGTTTCATTCAAGTGTTTGGCCCCGAGAATGAAGTGTATTTTGAGTAAACACTCAGTACTCCCAAGTGTCAACACGAGAGTCTCTCTCGCCCATGCCAGTCACTGTATTTACGATGTCTTGCATTATTTACGATGTCTTATTTACGAAGTCTTCCTTGTTTACGAAGTGTTCCTTATTTACGAAGTGTTCCTTATTTAGGAAGTGTTCCTTATTTACGAAGTGTTCCTTATTTATGATATTTTCAATATTTTCAAACTTGTATATTTTGACTGGTCTTCAAAATTTGCAGTCTTGTATTATTTACAATGTCAGTATTTACAAAATCTTGCAATATTTACAGTGTAGCATAATAGAAGAAACCTTGCCTTATTCAGCACCTCAGACTCTAGCTCTCGAGCCCCCCAGTCTAGATTTATCTTTGACGAGAACATTTTTGTAAGTGAGGCTTTGATAAGTATTTTTGTAACTTTTTATAAATTATAAGAAAGAATTAATTTTCACTAGAAGAGAATTCATTGATTGACTAAACATGTTTTAGAGAAAATTAACTGGTTTTTATGGGTAATGGATTCATACGAGACCCGTCTAATATAGACCAATGGAGGGGTGGATTTAGACGGGACACTTCTAGTACGAACCAACAGAAGGGATTCATTTTGAAAGTACCAGCATGGTATTGGCCAATAGAAGGGGGGATTTAGACAGGACCCGCTTAGAAAGAGTCAAGAGTGGAGGTGGATTTAGGACAGCCTAGTATGTGTCCACATAAATTATGTATTTAGACGGGACCCCGCTCAGTAGGGGGCCCACAGGCCTACTGTGGACCCATGCCTAGGGATTAGGGAGCACCGTGCTACTGGTGCTCCCTAATCCCTATGTTCACATGTGGGTTTCGCCCCTCCTGACAAGACTTAAATTCGAATCGCGTGGTGCACGATGCAAAAAGACTCCGTCAATATTCGCCTCGTCACCCACACCGTCTCACCACTGCCATTCCACCAGTCTCATCCTCCCAGGCAAACACTACAACCATGACACTGTCTAATGCGTGATGGAGGCGGAGAAATGATTTACAAGATATATATAGAGAGAGGTGTTTGCTCAAAATATCTTGTCAATAATCTAACGTAATAAAAAGTTTTGATTCACTAATGAAACTTTAAATACGCTAAGTGTGGATGAAGATTTATTTGGATGTATACCTGTCCGCCTCTCTCTCTTTCTCTCTCTCTCTCTTTCTCTCTCTCTCTCTCTCTCTCTCTCTCTCTCTCTCTCTCTCTCTCTCTCTCTCTCTCTCTCTCTCTCTTCCCTGTCCACCTCTCTTGTCTGTCCGACTCTCTCGCCTGTTCGAATTTTTGCTGACATGCAAAGACGCAATAAGGGATCTTCTGTCAGCTACCAGGTGTGCCTGTCAGCTGCCATTCGCACACCTACCGGTCAAACTTTACCACATAATCTGGTGTGTAATATAGTTTTTGTCAGACAACTGTTGGGGGCGACGGACCTTGTGTGGGGGCATGGGTGTGTTGTGCGTTATGTGGGCGTTGACGTGGGAGGAGTGACGGACCTCATGATGACCGGGTGCAACACTCAAGCTTAACAGAAGCTTGAAGTGGGAGAACACTTAATTTCTGCATCAAAATCGTCATTCTATATATCTGATGTTGTCGACTGTAACCTCAGGAAATATATATATAGGTGTATATATAAACAACACCCTAGCAATATAGGCAGCAACCTCACGATATTGGCAACATCCTCATAATATAGGCAACATCCTCATTTCAATAAACCCTAATTGAAGTATTCTGATTAGACAAAACTGTATACAATTTGTTTTAATATTTTGATGAAAATCTTAGACAATAACAGAACATATATTTATTCTCCTTAATTTTGTTACCCAATAGAGTGCCCCACACCCACGGTACCCTACTCTACACCCACTTTCTCTTGCAAGTGTACCCTGTAACCACACAATACCCTCCTGTTTACCCCCCCACAATACCCTACTCTACACCCCCTTTTCTTCTCCAGCAAGTGTACACTGTATCAACACCCACAACTCCCCATTTTATGAGTGGACAAAGGAAAGCCAGGAAATGAGGCGAGGGTCATTCATCTTAAAATTCTGGTGTTTTTCACGGGCGTGTCAGGCAGGAACAAGAGGACAAGAACTTTTCGTCTGGCTATTAAGCCACTGCGATGTTCAGAGTAAGATAGATCACGCTCGTCCCGAGGCTCTGCTGTGTCCCACCAAACACACGACCTAAGTACTAACGTTGTAGCAACGCTGTTGCGTTTTTACAACGTAGAAATAACATTATAATGTGCGTTTGTTCGGATGCTCGCCTTAGACAAGCTATTTTTTATTGCAGAATAAATTTGAAATTTTTACAACTTTGTATAGCTTTTATTGGGTTAACAGTGAATTTGTAAAGAGTAGAGTATTTCACAATTAAAATTTCTTTTATAAAGTGGACTGTGTGTGTTCTGGAAAACAAAGTGTAATATGAAAATGTTTCTTCTCCAGGACACCAGCGGCATTGTTGAGGGCTCCCTGCTGGTCCTGTCTCGCTTCATGCAGGTCGGCGTTCAATCCCCGACCGTCCACGTGGTTGGGCACCATTCCCCCCCCCCCCCCCCCCTCCACTGTCCAATCCCAAATCCTTATCCTGACCCCTTCCAAGTGCTCTCTATCTCTCTCTCTCTCTCTCTCTCTCTCTCTCTCTCTCTCTCTCTCTCTCTCTCTCTCTCTCTCTCTCTTTCTCTCTCCCCCTCTTTCGTTTATTACTTACCGTCATGTGTGGTACAGAGGAAGATCTTGAGCCACACGTCACACGGAGAGAGAAGGAAGGACCGTGAGCGAACAAGGATGGAACAAGAGTGATGTAATAACTGAAAATATGAACTCTGGGAAGAGATCAGTAGTGAAATGGAGAATGAACTGAGGCAAACTTCGGAAACAATAAACAATCTTAAGGGGTCAGCAGCTGAGATCAGCAAAGGAGAAGATAAAGAACCTCATGGAAAGCTCATCTTAGGCTCACAAGGAGACAACCAAGCCTTGGAAGCTAGAAAACAAATGGCGGCTACATCTTTACACAGCACAGCTAACTTTTATATTATAAAATAACCAAACAAATCGTGGTTACATAGCAATAAGTAGCAATACAAGCTACCAGGAAAGAACATGGAAAATACCCAGTTACTATATAAAAAAGGGATAAATAGAGGTGATAGGAATTATTGAAGGCTAAAGAAAGGAGTGGAGAATAAAATACACAGCTACAGAGATGGGATGTTAACAGAGGGAAGCTCAAAAACAATGTAGATAAATGTTTAAAGGTCAGCTAAGTACAGGAAACAAGTCGACTGATAAAGGTTGAGCTCTTGAATGAGGACACAAAAGAGGTAAGCCTAGCAACGCTTGTTTTTTTTTTCTTTAGGATATTAGAAATGAAGGAGGATTTTGGAGGATTTTGCAACAAAGGTTGTAGAGCAGGAGGAAATCTCTTCGTGCACTCAAAAAACAGGAACACGAGCCTAATAGAGGCTGGTTTCTATGATATATATTGCTTCAATCGAAGCAGAACTATCAGAAAGTTAAAGACAGGTGATTTAGTACCAACATTAATTAAAAAAAAAAAGTTTTGAAACTTCATAAGATGGTTTACTATTTTTTTTAAACAACTTCGTAGTACTTTGTATCTCATAAACTGTTTAATAAATGTAATTCCATTCATGGTGAACACACCGTCTGATCTTCTTTCTCCCTTCCTCATCTTCATTACCTTACACATGACGGGATTGAACTCTAGTAACCATTTGTTTTGGCTATTATTGGAGTTTGTCAAGGTCTTCCTGTAACATTCTGCAGTCCTCCTCTGTTTTTACATCCCTCATTATCTTTGCAGTATCTATACACATTGATACGTTCGAGTTCACTCCCTTGGGTGTGAACATTCAGGAACATAAGTGGTCCCAGGACCTAGCCTTGCGGGACCCCCACTTATTACATTCCTCAAGCTTGAGACATAATTCGACTCTTTGTCTTCTGTCCTTCAGATATTCCTTTACCCAGTGGGTGTCGAGTCCAGTGGGTGCCAACAGCAGTGGGTGTCGAGTCCAGTGGGTGACAACAACAGTGGGTGTCGAGTCCAGTGGGTGCCAACAGCAGTGGGTGTCGAGTCCGGTGGGTGCCAAGAACAGAGACTGTCGACCCCTAGTGGGTGTCGACCCTAGTGAGTGCCGAACCTGGTGAGTATTGACACAAGGGGTGTCGACCTCAGCAAGTGTTGACCCTAGAGGAGTCGAGCATAAGAGTGTCGATCTTATTCGACTGGTTTAGCCTCTTAAGTCTTATTTCTTACGTCGGCTGTCCTTCGCTTATAAGAGACACACCTCTCAATAAACCTCATATAATCTCCTGACAGCCGGAGACTCACTGCACCTCACTAGTGTCGAGCTCATCTCCCTTCCCTCAGCTCAAGCTGGACACTAAGTCTCTACCACACACTATAATCCCCCGTCTCCTCCTCACAGCCTCTTCATCCTCAACCACAAGGTGGTGTCTCCTCCTCCACCACTGCCTTGGTAATCTGTCATCCACCGCAAGCTAATCTCATAGTCTCCAACACTCTCTCGATAATCCATTCTCCACCACAAAGAATTTAAGTGAATTTCATCTCGGAAGTTCTTCTACTTCGCCAGAAGTCCTGCCTGAGGCCGGGTTTGTTTTGTGGTAACTTGTTCGGTTAGGCTATTCCTTCCAGCGGTCCGCAGGCTCACCTATACATCCCGGCTGATCTGGAATTTCCTGCGGGAAATTTTATCTACGTACGGCAGCTTGTCACACACCACTTCCGGTAATAATAATAATAATAATAATAATATTTATAAACACACAGAAATCACATTAACGTGATTTATGTCAATGAGAAAATCCACTAGGACTATTGGTGGGCGTCGAACCTACAACCCGGGCATTGCTAGTCGTGTACTCTACCACTAAACCATCGCTGACTTGCAAATATAATTTTTACAAGTCAGCTGTTGTATAATGGTAGGCGACTGACAATGCCAGGGGTGTGGGTTCGACGCCCACCTTTATATATATACCTATATATATATATATATATATATATATATATATATATATATATATATATATATAATATATATATATATATATATATATATATATATATATATATATATATATATATATATATATATATATAATCAGTGAATTTTCTCAGTGACATTAATAATACTTTAAAATGATTACAGTTAAATAATTTACAGACCAAGTCCATTAGAAGACTGAACTGGCCGTTAAGGACCTGGTCCCGTGAGTCACAGGACTCTTACACGGATCCTTGGAAATAACATATTTAAGTGCTTTGTGATGAGCCGAAATATCCTGTAACTCGAGCACGCTGAGCGGCTGGGGCACAAAGGGAGGCTGGCAGGGATGGGTAAGGGAGGGTAGGGATGGGAGGGCTGGGTGGAAGAGGGAAAGTACCAGGGGAAAGGGATATGGGGTGGGGAGAGGGGGAGAGTAAGGGACCGACAAATGGGAAGGGAAAAAAAGGGGTTCAAATGAGGATAAGGCTGGGTCTGGTGGAGAAGGGAGAGGAACGAGAGGGGGAAGCACTGGCTGAAAGGAAGAGGTGAAGAGAACAGGTAATGAGAAGGAATGGAGAAAGCTCGGAGATGGGAAAGAGAACATGACAAGAAGATACGGAGAGTAGGAGCCTAGTGGTTAGAAGACAGGGAATGGGGAGGGGGGGTTGTATGGTTGGGTTGTTGTGGTGGGATATAAGGTTCAATGGCTGAGGTAAGAGTGAAAGACTGAGGTAGAGTGGATGGCTCAAGTAGAGTGAATAGTTAAGAATGAGTGAATGATTGTTGAGGTGGATAATTAGGGGGAGGGAACCAGCACAGAGGTTAACGAGCGCTTGTTGTCTTCGTTGATTCTTCCTAGCATCGTTCTCACACTCAAGTATGAGAGTTCGCTACTTTTCCTTCTGTGTATGAGCAGTCTGGTGTCAGACTGGAGGTCTGTCAACCTCAGGAGGGTTATTAAGGCCACCACAATACCTTGCTAAGTAAGCAAGTTTAAATTAACCCTCAACATGGCACGGGACAAAAGGAAACTCTCTGGTATACCCAGAGAGTTTCCTTTAGTTTCCTTTCCTAACTGCATTACGACGACCAGAGTAGAGATCTTTTGCAGAAACGTAGGCTTCAGCATTTGAGTAGTTTTCAGGAAGAGGTGCACCTGCATATTCATTAACAGGTTCAGATAGATGGTGGAGATATGTACACGAGAAGGCATTGAGGAGACCTGCTGACTTGACCGCTTGAGCAGAAACAGCAGCAATTTCCCCTTGCAACTTATGCAACTCAGTGGGAAGAACTTTTTGTTAAATACAGATACCGTATGTGAAAGGTTCTTCCGCCAAGCGCTCTCTCTTCCCCCTCTCTCTCTCTCTCTCTCTCTCTCTCTCTCTCTCTCTCTCTCTCTCTCTCTCTCTCTCGCTCTCTTATGCGAGGCGGATGGTGAGTGTTTATAAAGATCTTTCTCATGTTTGTTAACATATGTGAATGTGCATAAATGAAAAATTGGTGCCAAACTAACTTTAATTCCATGCAGTTTGGAATGCATGCATATAGGTCTCCCGCAATGCAAGAAGTAACGCTATAAGCTCCAAACTTATGTCCAAAAACATATAATTACTCACCGCTCATGGCAAAACAAATCTTCAAGTTCACCTCGCTCACAGACAATATTTGTAAACACGACTGCATGAAGGGTAATAGTGACTTCACAAATATAGTTTACCTAGAGTTGAGATGACCATAATCGAGATGAACGTTATGCTGGTCTGAAATAATAGACAGTTTGGTGACTAGATTGTGGTGAACGAATTGTTAACATTCAGGGGTTTTAAAGATCATGTTCTGGGATAATAAAACACTTGTTCAATGAGAATTATAATGTAGCATTGCCTTATAAAACTTATGTATATATGATTTATATTTTCTTTTCTTAAATAAAGATAAATAAAAACTGTACACGTAACAATAAATACGGACCAGGGAGTTAGGAAACTATTGTAGGTTGCATATCTTCGAAAGGTGAGTCGTTGGCCTCATGCGGACCTCGATAACCCTAGGAGGCTTCCTGTCCCCGACAACAACAAACTAATCCACATAGTAGGTCATCAGCATACATCAGCCACCCCCCCCCCCCTGCACAGCGCACAGGACAAATACATTAGGCTATACACGGCAGGAAACAGGTTGTATAAATACACTTAGAACTGTGTAAACGTAAGGATCATAGGGATGAAGTATAGGCTGACTGGGGGATTATGGGAGACAGGGGGAGAGGGGGGTGGGGTGGGACAGATGCTGAGAAGGGAATGGGGGAGGGACAGAGGATGGGGGAGAGGGAGGGGGGGAGATTTATTTATTTATCAGGGGAAAGCGCCAAGCCATTACGACTATATAGCACTTGGAAGGGGTCAGGTTATCTTGAGATGATTTCGGGGCTTAGCGTCCCCGCGACCCGGTCCTCGACCAGGCCTCCTTTTTATTACACACCCCTAGGAAGCAGCCCGTAGCAGCTGTCTAACTCCCAGGTACCTATTTACTGCTAGGTAACAGGGGAATCAGGGTGAAAAAAACATTTTGCCCCTTTGTCTCCGCCCCCACCGTGGATCGAACCCGGAACCTTAGGACTACGAACCCGAAGCGCTGTCCACCCAGTTGTCAGGCGCTGGTTGGACAGGTCAGGATAAGGATTTACGATGGGACGGTGGGGGGGGGGGGAGAAACGGTGCTCAACCACTTGGGCGGTCGGGGATTGAACTCCGACATGCACGAAGCGAGACCGTCCCTCTACCGTTCAGCACAAGTTGTTGGCCGCAGAGGGGAAGGGGGAGAGTGAATGGTGGAGAGAGGGAGAGAGAAGATATTGGAAACAGAGAGAGAGGGGCATAGTGAAGAGGGAATAAGAGGGAATGTGAGAGAGCAGATAGTGGAGATAGGAAAAAAGAAAGAGAGTGGGTGTAAACGAGAAGGACAGAAAACAAGAAGAATGGAGAGCGTAGATGGGAAGATGATAAAGTGCGAAAATGTGAAGGAATGTGTGGAAGAATGAGGTTAGAAGAGAGGAAGAATGATAACGGGAAGTGTGGAAAGGAAAGAGAAAATCAGATAATGTGGGGAAGGAGAGGGGGTAAAGCGACGTGACAGTGATGGAGAGGTAGGAGGAGCTTAGGTAAGTAGGGAGAGAAGGGTTGAGAAGTGGGGAAGAGAGAGAGAGAGAGAGAGAGAGAGAGAGAGAGAGAGAGAGAGAGAGAGAGAGAGAGAGAGAGAGAGAGAGAGAGAGAGAGAGAGAGAGAGAGACCTCAGGAGGGTAGAATGTGTCTAAGCTACTCTATCCTTTTATTTTGAGATGTATTTTTATCTCAATAAACTTGAACTTGAAACTGATCTTCAATTCCCCGTAACCACTGAGAGCCAAGTAATAGTGACAGGGAAGTTCACCATCCCACGCCGCCAGTGGGGACGACATCCACTGTCAACACTGTCACTGTCAACACTGCCACTGTCAACACTGTACCTGTCAACACCACCACTGTCAATTCTTCACTACCAATCCGCTTTTCTTCAGGAACACAAAATTTACCAATCTCAATTTTGAGTTGATTATAACCCAAAACAAAATCCCCAAGTAAAATCAATCTCACAGAGATTGTTTACATATTAGCGAGTCATTCAGCCCGGATTCGCGAGGCATTTACGTGTCCATTTACGAAACCTGCACATCTTTCCTCAGTCATTAGTATCTTAGTTTGGATTTATTAAACAGTGTATGACGGTTGCAGTGCTACGAGGTTGTTTTCGATCCATAGTTATTATGGTTATAGCTATATGTAAATAATTATATAGGTCGTTACATATATATATATATATATATATACATATATATATATATATATATATATATATATATATATATATATATATATATATATATATATATATATTATATATATATATATTATATATATATATATATATATATATATATATATATATATATATATATATATATATTATATATATATATTATATATATATATATATATATATATATATATATATATATATATATATATATATATATATATATATATATATATATATATTAGTATATTTTGGTAGCAGTCTTTCCTGTAGACATATATTATTAAATATGACCGAAAAAGTAAGATTAATAATTCTAACACGAATTTTCTCAATCTTTCGTACATTATGCTTCACTGTTGGAGGTAAATCAAAAATCAATTCTCCAAAATTCATTTTTATTTCTAGTCTGACGCGACACGGGCGCGTTTCGTAAAACTTATTACATTTTCAAAGACTTTAGTTCACAAATACACAACTGAATAGAACTTACGTATCTCCGATTTTATATCTACATTTGAGTGAGGTGGAAGGGGTGATGTGGCATTAACACAAGACAGAACAAAATGTGGTATTAATAGGGTATTAATTTCATCAACACAAGACAGAACAAGGGTATTAATAGGGTATTAATTTCATCAACACAAGACAGAACACGAAACAATGGATATTGAATAGAAGTGTTTGTAGAAAGCCTATTGGTCCATATTTCTTGATGCTTCTATATTGGAGCGGAGTCTTGAGGTGGGTAGAATATAGTTGTGCAATAATTGGCTGTTGATTGCTGGTGTTGACTTCTTGATGTGTAGTGCCTCGCAAACGTCAAGCCGCCTGCTATCGCTGTATCTATCGATGATTTCTGTGTTGTTTACTAGGATTTCTCTGGCGATGGTTTGGTTGTGGGAAGAGATTATATGTTCCTTAATGGAGCCCTGTTGCTTATGCATCGTTAAACGCCTAGAAAGAGATGTTGTTGTCTTGCCTATATACTGGGTTTTTTGGAGCTTACAGTCCCCAAGAGGGCATTTGAAGGCATAGACGACGTTAGTCTCTTTTAAAGCGTTCTGTTTTGTGTCTGGCGAGTTTCTCATGAGTAGGCGGGCCGTTTTTCTGGTTTTATAGTAAATCGTCAGTTGTATCCTCTGATTTTTGTCTGTAGGGGTAACGTTTCTATTAACAATATCTTTCAGGACCCTTTCCTCCGTTTTATGAGCTGTGGAAAAGAAGTTCCTGTAAAATAGTCTAATAGGGGGTATAGGTGTTGTGTTAGTTGTCTCTTCAGAGGTTGCATGGCGTTTCACTTTCCTTCTTATGATGTCTTCGACGAAACCATTGGAGAAGCCGTTGTTGACTAGGACCTGCCTTACCCTACAGAGTTCTTCGTCGACTTGCTTCCATTCTCAGCTGTGGCTGAGAGCACGGTCGACATATGCGTTAACAACACTCCTCTTGTACCTGTCTGGGCAGTCGCTGTTGGCATTTAGGCACATTCCTATGTTTGTTTCCTTAGTGTAGACTGCAGTGTGGAAACCTCCGCTCTTTTCCATGACTGTTACATCTAGAAAGGGCAGCTTCCCATCTAGAAAGGGCAGCACCCCACGAGATGGAAAAGGATGGGAAGCTGCCCTTTCTAGATGTAACAGTCATGGAAAAGAGCGGACGTTTCCACACTGCAGTCTACACTAAGGAAACGAACATAGGAATGTGCCTAAATGCCAACAGCGACTGCCCAGACAGGTACAAGAGGAGTGTTGTTAACGCATATGTCGACCGTGCTCTCAGCCACAGCTCAGAATGGAAGCAAGTCGACGAAGAACTCTGTAGGGTAAGGCAGGTCCTAGTCAACAACGGCTTCTCCAATGGTTTCGTCGAAGACATCATAAGAAGGAAAGTGAAACGCCATGCAACCTCTGAAGAGACAACTAACACAACACCTATACCCCTTATTAGACTATTTTACAGGAACTTCTTTTCCACAGATCATAAAACGGAGGAAAGGGTCCTGAAAGATATTGTTAATAGAAACGTTATCCCTACAGACAAAAATCAGAGGATACAACTGACGATTTACTATAAAACCAGAAAAACAGCCAGCCTACTCATGAGAAACTCTCCAGACACAAAACAGAACGCTTTAAAAGAGACTAACGTCGTCTATGCCTTCAAATGCCCTCTTGGGGACTGTAAGCTCCAAAAAACCCAGTATATAGGCAAGACAACAACATCTCTTTCTAGGCGTTTAACGATGCATAAGCAACAGGGCTCCATTAAGGAACATATAATCTCTTCCCACAACCAAACCATCGCCAGAGAAATCCTAGTAAACAACACAGAAATCATCGATAGATACAGCGATAGCAGGCGGCTTGACGTTTGCGAGGCACTACACATCAAGAAGTCAACACCAGCAATCAACAGCCAATTAATGCACAACTATATTCTACCCACCTCAAGACTCCGCTCCAATATAGAAGCATCAAGAAATATGGACCAATAGGCTTTCTACAATCACTTCTATTCAATACCCATTGTTTCGTGTTCTGTCTTGTGTTGATGAAATTAATACCCTATTAATGCCACCTCTTGTTCTGTCTTGTGTTGATGGAATTAATACCCTATTAATGCCACCTCACCCCATCCACCTCACTCAAATGTAGATATAAAATCGGAGATGCGTAAGTTCTATTCAGTTGTGTATTTGTAAACTAAAGTCTTTGAAAATGTAATAAGTTTTACGAAACGCGCTCGTGTCGCGTCAGACTAGAAATAAAAATGAATTTTGGAGAATTGATTTTTGATTTACCTCCAACAGTGAAAAGAAATGTACGAAAGATTGAGAAAATTCGTGTTAGAATTATTAATCTTACTTTTTCGGTCATATTTAATATATATATATATATATATATATATATATATATATATATATATATATATATATATATATATATATATATATATATATATAAACAAAAAAATGGGGACTTCCTGTTGGCAGTCCCTAATTCCGCCTTGGGCACCCGCCTGGACCATCGGGACCTAAGTATTGGTGTTGCCCTGCGTCTTGCCGCCCCTATCTCCACCGAGCACTGGTGTATTTGCGGCCATGCAAAGACAGACCATTACGGCAGCCATGGTCTCATCTGTCGTAAGACACAGGGAAAGATTGCCAGACATGAAGCAGTCAATGACATCATCAAGAGAAGTTTGGCTACAGCTGGGTGTCCAGCACAAAGGGAACCTCAGTTGTGCAGACCTGACAACAGCCAAAAACGCCCAGATGGAGTCACTCTGCAGCCGTGGAGGGAAGGTAAACAGGTCGTATGGGACTACACGTGTGCATCCACATTGGCTGATACCTATCTATGTTACAGCACAGTTGAGGGAGGCGGGGCAGCCACCTTCAAGAAGACCCAGAAAACTAATAAGTACAGGGTTATCTTGAGATGGTTTCGGGGCTTAGCGTCCCCGCGGCCCGGTCCTCGACCAGGCCTCCTTTTTGTTACACCCCCCCCCCCCATGAAGTAGCCCGTAGCAGCTGTCTAACGCCCGGGTACTTGTTTACTGCTAGGTAACAGATGCATCAGGGTGGAAGAATCTCTTTCCATTTGTTTCCGCCTCCGCCGGGGATCGAATCCGGAACCTCAGGACTACGAATCCGAAGCGCTGTCCACTCAGCTGTCAGGCCCAGCCACTCAGCTGTCAAGCACAGGCTGGACAGGGATCTAGAACGTTGTTACAGGTTCGTGCCAATAGGCTCTGAGACCTTGGGCGCCTGAGATAAATGTGCACTTAGTTCCTAAAGGAGGTGGGTGAGGAATTCATTAGGCAAACTTAGAAACTCAAGCGCGGCCAGGTTCCTGTTCCAGCGCCTCAGTATCACGATCCAGAGAGGAAATGCTTGCTGTATCTTGAGCACACACCCCATCTCCTAGGAGCTGGATGAGGTCTTCGAACAGGGATTGTTATATGTATGTGTGTTTCCTTTAAACTATAACACAACGTAATAAAATTAATAAAACTAATAAAATTAATAAAATTAATAATAAAAAAAGAAAATATGGGTGGTAGGAGAAGAAAATATTAAGGTGTTCGGTGAGAATCCACAAGATCTGCTCTGAATACTTTTTATTTTCTCCGAGGCTATGGGTCCCTACAATTTTTGCACCAAAGGTGGCCCAGCTCCTTATAGTCATATCCCAGCTCCTTGTCCCTATAACCCTACCAAGGGCTATATAGTCACACACACTACCTTACTTCACGCGTAATCAACCTCTTCTGAGAACCTTAATAAGACACACTGGCCAGGCCGACAGTCCCGAGAGACGGACTCTCTCGTGTCTCTTCACTCAGTTTGGCCACGCTTGTCTCCTTACATTCCGTCTTGGCCTTACATGTTTCTTAACGATTATGGTTTCTCCTTTGTGCTGCGACTCTAAGGAGCCTATTGTTTGGTTTATCGTTTTGGATTCAGTTGTGTGTTAATGTAGAAGCCAAAAAATAACAGCATCATCTTTCCTTAGTGATAAGTCGTAATATATCTAGAATTAATTGTTTTTTATGAATTATGGAAATCAAGATATGTGAAAAAAAATGTTTGTGCACTTTTGAAGTGCAGAAAAAACATATTTATCGTGTATTCCTAAAGGTCTTTAAATGGTTCCTAGTCCAAGGACCCGGGTTCGATCCCCAGTCGAGACAGAAATAAATTGGTCGATTAGTGGCATCAGTTTATAATTCTTTTCCCTTAACATCGTCCTCCTCTCAGCTAACGAGGAAGCTGTGGGCAAGCAAGGATTATTGGAGGTTCCGAGAGGACTTGGAGAAGTTGTAGGTATAATCGGACTAGTGGCTACTAGAATTTAATCATCATCAGTGCAAGGTAATGAAAATGAGACCAGGATTAAGGGAAGCTATAAGACAATTCGCGTTAATTAGAACCTAACCAATTACCGTAATCCCACATAACTGCAAACACACACACACACACACACCTAAGCTGAATCACATCATTTAGTAAATGCTAAGCTAGTGAACTTCAGACAAAGTCTTCAGGAACCTATACAAGAATTCATACCCAACTATTGGTAGAGTAGGCAGTACCAGCGTGGTGGCCTCACCACCCAGACACTAAAACGGAGATCGAGATGGTACAAAATTTCTCTAAAACACTGGTCCCAGTAATGAGAGGACTGAGTTATGGAAAGAGGCTGATGGAACTCAACTTAACGACCCTTGAATGAAGGGAAAATATCGAGGACATAATTCAGACAAAATGATCAGCCAAGAGTCATCGACTACAGTTCGAGGCAGCATGTTAACGTAGAGCAGCAGCGTAGAGCAGCAGCGTAGAGCAGCAGCGTAGAGCAGCAGCGTAGAGCAGCAGCGTAGAGCAACAGCGTAGAGCAGCAGCGTAGAGCAACAGCGTAGAGCAGCAGCGTAGAGCAACAGCGTAGAGCAGCAGCGTAGAGCAACAGCGTAGAGCAACAGCGTAGAGCAGCAGCGTAGAGCAGCAGCGTAGAGCAGCAGCGTAGAGCAGCAGCATAGAGCAGCAGCGTAGAGCAACAGTGTAGAACAGCAGCGTAGAGCAGCAGCGTAGAGCAGCAGCATAGAGCAGCAGCATAGAGAAAGAGAACGTGCCTCTCTGACACAGGGACAAGAGGAAACTCTTCTCGAGTATAAGAATGATATAAGCGAGACTTAGAAACTCTTCCAAGTCTCCCCGTCTACTTAAAAACTCTTCTAACTAGACGGGAAAACAGGCAAGCGTATGTCCATCGAGGGTTCCAACAGGAGATATATCACAGATAACTAAGGGGTTGAGAAGGGGGGGGGGTTAGTGTATAATACCGTCGACCTCAGAGAGCGCGGGGCCTGGGGGTCTGAAACTGGACTGCACACTGCCTGAGACAAATA
>NC_091171.1:34471113-34501113 GCF_040958095.1 Procambarus clarkii
ACACTCATGCTCATCACAATCCTTGTGTTAGTCCACTCATGCTCATCACAACCCTTGTGTTGGTACACTCATGCTCATCACAACCCTTGTGTTGGTACACTCATGCTCATCACAATCCTTGTGTTGGCACACTCATGCTCATCACAACCCTTGTGTTAGTCCACTCATGCTCATCACAATCCTTGTGTTGGCACACTCATGCTCATCACAACCCTTGTGTTAGTACACTCATGCTCATCACAACCCTTGTGCTGGTACACTCATGCTCATCACAATGCTTGTGTTAGTCCACTCATGCTCATCACAACCCTTGTGTTGGTACACTCATGCTCATCACAACCCTTGTGTTGGTACACTCATGCTCATCACAACTCATGTGTCAGTTTGCTTACCCCTTTACAGTCCTCACTGTGTCACAATAGTTCTGCAGTTAGCAGCACAATGGGTTCACGTCCAAAAGGTCCCAGGTTCGATTCCCACCCAGAACGGAGGCATTTGAATACAGGTGTATCCTTTTATCGGATGCTTCTCTTCGCCTAGCAGTAAACAGATACCTGCAAGTTAGATAGCTGTTGCTGATTGTCCTTTAAAAAAGGTCAGGCGCTGACCTATGCTGTCGTAAAAAAATGCTTCCCGTTCCCAACACAACAACAAAAGAGTTCATGACCCCTGTGGTCAAGACCTGCACCATCTTCACTTGCAGCAGTACACTCACCCTACACTAATGATACACTTGCCCCCTTGAGGTCATTGCGAAATTGCTTTTGCACTCACAACACTTATCAAGATTCATTTCTCAAACCTGTCACACCCACCTAGGAAGGTAAGTCAGACACATGTTTACCGCACATTTCACACATCTTCATCACATGTGAAAAGGGCACTACTTCCAGTGGCTTCCTCACACTACATCACTCTGGTTCACTTGGAAGTTGCCTTATACCCTCGTTACTTTATTTATACTTTACTTCCACATGTTAATAAATTTGGTTTACTGTTTATCTATACCTGTTACTCGTATTCTTAATAACGTGTTAATTGTGGAATTATTTAAATCAGGAGAGGTATGTGCTTTTCCGAGCAAATTAGAATGCAAATATCCTAACCCACACATATGAAATGGTATGAAAGTTATGACGTTTCAGTCTATCCTGGACCCTTATGAAGTCACACTTTGTACGTGATAAGGGTCGAGGGTGGACCGAAACCTCGTCATTTTCCTTCTTTCATATGTGTGGGGTTGAGTGTTTATTGTTTTTGCAACATTGTTTCTTGTTAAAGTTTTGACCATGTGCAGAATTACCTCCTGTTCTATGCCTCTGTAATTTACACCCACGATACCACCTGCATACAGCGCCTGTGTTAACACAACACACACCAGTGTCACCTTAGGCTACTACACCCTCGAGTAACGTTGCCCCCGTCAACTGCTACACTACCAGTAGCTTCTACACTCACCACCTACACCAAGTGATATACTATGTACGTTAGTGCCAAACACTGCCTGCCAGTTACATTACATGATCATTTCTATGTTATTTGTTGCTAGTCACTGAATGTATATATGTAAAAAAAATTTATATTTTTATTAAACATTGTAAATAATGTGCAAATGTTTCATATATCCCACTGTTATATACACATAATGCTGCATACTGTTGTTCTAGGGAATGTGAACATTCCGTTAAAAGACTTGAAAGTTCGTGTCTTCTGGCTTCATATCTTAAATGGAAGATAAAATTTCAGCCATCAAATATATTTAAATATCTAAGATTTAATATACCTTTGAGAAAAGAGATGGGCCGGGAAAAGCTAAATCTATGGAAAGTAGTTCTAAAAAAAAAGCCTGAAACATGAGCCAGATAAGATTTAAAATACATTGAATGCGCAGCTCTGTGAAAGTGTGTTTCCATTCAGTAAGTTGCCCCTCGACGAGCGGCACCCGGGTGCTGTGATTGTGGAGTTCCTGGATAATTCTGTCTGTCAGTACAGCAGATTCACGAAGCAGTTACACAAGCACTTACGAACCTGTACATCCTTTCTCAATCTTTGGCGGTTTTGTTTACAATTATTAAACAGTTAATGAACTCCGAAGAACCAGGAGGCTGTTTATAATAATAACAACAGTTGATTGGGAAGTTTTCATGCTTGTAAACTATTTAATAAATGGAAACAAAGCCGTCAAGGATTGAGGAAACATGTACACGTTCGTAAGTGCTTGCGTAACTGCTTCGTGAATCTGGCCCCAGGTAGTAAGAGCTGTTAGTAAGTGATTATGAAGTGAAGCCACCAAGCCGGAGGACTGTAGTACCGTATGGAACCCGTGTTGTTATTTATTGCCCTTTGTCTGTGTGTGTGTGTAATTACCTAAGTGTAGTTACAGGATGAGAGCTACGCTCGTGGTGTCCCGTCCTCCCAGTACTCTTTGTCGTTTAATGTTTTGAAACTACTGATGGTTTTGGCCTTCTACCACTTTCTCATTTAACTTGTTCCAACAGTCTTCCACTCTGCAAAATAAAACTTTCCAATGTTTTTTTTGGCACCTTTGTTTCCTTAGCTTCAATCTGTGCTTGAATCTGTGTCGTCTTGTTCTTGAAAGGGAGAGAAAGAGAGAATTTACAAGCGGGTGCTTATCGACTGGGTATTTTTAAACAGCTTTGCAGTTCAGGAGTTAATAATATAAAAAACCTGCGTATCGCTGCGTCTCATCACCTTGAACACTGAGGAAAGACACGTGGATGTTAGTGAAGGAGTTAATCTTGTCATACATTAATGAGAGTAAGTATACAATTTATTCGTCTACCTCACGAAGGGCTCGTACAGTCTACCTCACCTTGAGAGCAGGGTGTCAGGGGTTGAGAGCAGGGTGTCAGGGGGGAGATGAGGGGTTGAGAGCAGGGTGTCAGGGGGGAGATGAGGGGTTGAGAGCAGGGTGTCAGGGGGGGGAGATGAGGGGTTGAGAGCAGGGTGTCAGGGGGGGGAGATGAGGACTTGAGAGCAGGGTGTCAGGGGGGAGATGAGGGGGTTGAGAGCAGGGTGTCAGGGGGGAGATGAGGGGGTTGAGAGCAGGGTGTCAGGGGGAAGATGAGGGGGTTGAGAGCAGGGTGTCAGGGGGGAAGAGCAGGGTGTCAGGGGGTTGAGAGCAGGGTGTCAGGGGGGAGATGAGGGGGTTGAGAGCAGGGTGTCAGGGGGGAGATGAGGGGTTGAGAGCAGGGTGTCAGGGGGAAGATGAGGGGGTTGAGAGCAGGGTGTCAGGGGGGAGATGAGGGGGTTGAGAGCAGGGTGTCAGGGGGGAGATGAGGGGGTTGAGAGCAGGGTGTCAGGGGGAAGATGAGGGGGTTGAGAGCAGGGTGTCAGGGGGGAGATGAGGGGGTTGATGTAACAAACTAGGCTGTTGTAAGAATTATCCAGAGTGGTTTATCGACAAAAGAGAATGGGAAGCTGAGCCGCATGGTGACCTGACCCCCAGGGGAATTCGCGGTGGAAATAACCGACGCTTTGTTCATATCTGCGTATAATGAATCATCCTATAGTATTCAGTAATTTAGAGAAAATTAGCCTTTATTCATTTTTATTAAAATTGTATTGTATAATAGTACTGGATACAACATCAAGAGTATTCTAATTATTGAGTTTAAGTCACCATCAGTGACGTCACGAATCAGATCCTAACTTTTAAAGCGGAGTGACCGGCGGTCATAGGTCAGCAGGGTTGACATGTCTAATATTTCTCAAAGTTTTAATAACCATTTTTGTGATCGGGAACAGCTCTGCCGTTAGATGTTTGTAATTTAATTCAGTAAAATAATTCAACCAGTCTGGATCAATTAAGTACAACAGAGTTTAATTGTTATAACTTAACCTTGCTAAAGTAACTGGGGTAAGCGATGCGGAACAATACAATACTCTGTCTGGGGTAGTCCAGACAAGGAAAAAATCAGTGTGGTCACGGAAGCAGCTGGGATAAGAGGTCAACATCTTACCTCTCCCCAAGACCAGCACAACACCCAGAGCTGGTCGCCCAAGGTATAGTTGCTATTGTAAATTATAGGGATAGTCTTCTCATTTGCCATTCAGGTCAAGTAGGGAGTGTTAAAGTGATAGGGATGTGAACATTTTTAGATTTTGTTTTTAGTTTTTCTTTTAATAAATTAAATTTGTTAATATTTTGCATTTCATTATTTCCATGTGTTTTATGTGTAAACTTGTCCTGGTCACGTGGTCCACACGAGGCAGAGTTGTATTGGGCGCCGATTCTAACATCGAATCGGAATTATCATTACCGTGTAATTTATTCCACACTCAAGGTCATCGTTTATAGTGGGGATCAAGCCCCTAGGTTGATTAATTAGCGTGATCGATCCAGACCTCGATCAATTGCTCTTGTATTACTGGTCTGGTGGTGGCAGCAGAGGTGACTCTAGGGTTTTGTTCAGAGCTTAGGTCACGTCATACTGGGTGTAGAATCCTAAGTCGGTCAATCGTCTTAGGACCACGTGGCGTGGAGTTGGCTTTGTTAAAAGTTTTGGAGTCCCTTGGTTTTAGAAATAAAAGTAAGAATACGGGTAGAGGGTAAAGAAAGAAGGAAGTAGAGAGAGGAACCCGAACCCGTGTTACAATGGTGCACAGCGGTGGTTTCAACAATTTGGTTTGAAATTGTTGAAAGGCTCACGCGTCTAGCCGTTCGAACACGTGCGCGGATGCTAAGGAGACAGCCGCGGGCCAGGATTAGCAGTGCGCCCCACAAGTGCGTTTGAGTGGGGATTGGCGAATCTTGGGTCATGCGGGCTGATATGATTAAGGTTTAGTTAGTAAGATTAGGTTGTTAAAATAGATTTATTGAAAAGGAGACCGCTCCGAGTTGATTGGACTGGGTACCATACTCGACCCATTGCAATTAATTCAGAGGTGTTGGGAGCCACCATACTCTCAACAGCAGTTCCTTGAGGGCTGTCGGGGGCGGATATATCTGTGGGACGCCAGTAGATAGTCCGAGGGCGTTATTAGACGACCCAAAACGCTAGGAAAAACGTAATCCGTGAAGGGCGTTGCGGCCTCCGAGGGACGGACTAGTAACCTACCTAGCAGCGATTCAACAACTAAGTGATCGCACACTTAGTGGAGGTTGAGTCGTCCCTAGTCATAATTGTTGCTGAAAGCTGCGTGTCGCTCTGTTGGAACCTAGATGTGTGGCCTCTAGGCTAGGTGTGGTACGGCGAGCCGGTAGGAACAATTATAAGATTAAGTCGAGTGCATTTTGAATTAAGTATACTTCAATTTATAAAGTAATTTTCCGATTATTTGCGTTGTTCTAGATTAATTTTTTTCCCCTAAATTCAATCCCCGGTTAAAATTTTTCCCAAGTGTTAAGCGTTTTCTTGCATATTAGGCTAAGTGCGTACGTTAAGTTTTGCAATTCCCTGTTGTATTAGTCTAAGTCAGAGGCGTTGTTGCTAGAGTGTAGTTAATCCTCTGGACTTAGGGCTATTGGTCGGTCACGATAGATAAGTGAAGGAGTTTAAGGGATAGTAAGTTGCGTGTAAATGTTATTTGTCCGCGGAATATTTCTAAGTATTTTGGGATAAGTTTTCGGCTAAGTCGATGTCGGAAACTCGTTAACTGTAATTAATTTGTATTCGTGGGTCACGTGTATGATCTGGGCGTCATTAGGATTCTCCAGTCGATGCGAGTGATATTTTCTAGTTTTTACCAGTAAGACGGTAGAATTGTGTTTGTAGACTTAGAATTCTGTTTTCAGTAGAAACGTAGGTGGAAAATTTTCTAAGTCCAGCTTGGGCTAGAATCTGACTTTTTGGCGGAAATTCTAATTTTCATGTTTCGTGTATATCCTAGGGTCAGTATTACTCTCTAGTGCGCGCAAGGGACGTAATTCTGTTCGTAAAGCATTAAACAGTGATAATTACATTTTGCCGAATTTAGTTATTTTTCGAGAAAATCGTGTCGTAATTTTGTCAGAGTCCATTTGAGGTGAAAATCTCTGATTTTGACGAAAATTCGAATTAGTGAGTGTTGAAACCGCCCGAAGTGTCAGTATTGTTCTGCATACAACGTCAGTAGTAAATAATAACGTATTTATATCTGAGAACGAGAAACCCAAATTTTTGTGAATTAAAGGAGTTTTGTGATATTTGGGGTGATAGAATATTTTTCCCTCGGAGTCAGAAAAATTGGCAGAGTCCAGCAATGGAGTTAAAAACGCAGTTTTTGATAAAAATTCAATTTTTAGTAAGCATTTATAGGTCCTGGGTGTCTATATTAATCGCTAGAGCGGTTTATTAACGTAAAACTAGTTATTTTCCTTCAGAACAACAATTTTGATTTTTCAGCGTTTAAGCAAAAAAGCGCGGGACTTAGTTTTTCAGCGCAGCTGGTCCCGCTCCATCAGTCATCAGTGGCCACGCTGCTCACTTCAAGCGCGTTTAGTATTCAAGTACAGTAAATATTCTTTATTAATCCATCACGAGTGCTGTGCATTAGTTGCGTTATCATTTAAATTGTTTTATATAAATTAGATTCTTTAATTTTTTTTAACGTAAAGGACTTAGGTTTCAGCAATAGAACTGCGGGATATTTCACGGTCAGACACGAGTGCGGGGCAGACACTCATTCATTGGATTCACTTCAGCGATTCTCTCGATAAATCGTTGTATTTCCTATTTTGGGAATTTAGTAGTTTTCTCTTAGAAAAGAGTTGTGATTTTTTTTTTTTTGTGTAAGATCACGGTTGTAGTGAGTCCGGGTCGAGGGTGTACTAAAGGGTAGTTTAGAAGAGACGTGGCACACCAGGAATCACAGAAAATGTTTAACCCTGATAATGACCAGTCAGTAGGGACCAGTGGGAATGGGAGTGTAGAGGATAGAACCTCTTCCGACACCACTGGGGATCGCTCAGGTAGCTCAACTGGCACCACAGGTGGGGTCAGTGGGACTGAAGCGACGAGTTCACGGGTTCTGCATGGGACTGGGCAGTCGAGGGTATCTTTCCATCCCAGTAGCGATACTATTATTGACATGAGTGGGGAGTCTTGCGAGGAGTCGTCCCATGAGTGGGGAGAGCCGTCTTGGGTTCCCCCACAAAGAACATCGACGCCATGCCAGCAGGGCAGACAGGGGGCCTCAGTTAGTATGGCAGGACGTCCCACTTCGCTCGGTAGAGAACAGCAACCCGTTCAACGGGAACATGAACAACCACACCAACAGCAGGAACTACCCAACATAACACCAATACCACAGCACCCACAACACCTAGGTACACCTCATCCGTCACTACAACAACCCCAACCCCACCTCCCATACCTACCCCATCCTCAATTCCCATACCAACCCTTCCCCCAACCCCAGGCCACTCCATACCCATTCCAACCCCAGGCCACCCCATACCCATACCCATACCCATTCCAACCCCAGGCCACCCCATACCCATGCCCATACCCATTCCAACCTCAATCCACACCCCAACCCGAGGCCACCCACACCATACCTCAGCCTCAACCCCAACCTCAATCCACACCCCAACCCGAGGCCACCCACACCATACCTCAGCCCAAACCCCAACCTCAACCCAGTTCCCAACCCCAGGACCCACCCACTGCCAGTAGCTCCGCGTCACATACAGAGGGACTTGTGAGTCTGATTCCCAAGTTGACTCTGCCGACACTCAGAGGTAGGGAGTTGTCGCTTATTAAGGTGGAACGCAACCGCCAGGTGGAAGACTGGCTTTGTGAAATTGGTTCGATGCTAGAAGCTGTCCCGGGGGATAGATCGAAAATTGCTCTCGCTATGGGGGCTTGCGTGCACGTAGCCGGTCCACTGGCGGGATTTACAGAGTTTCAGCACCTGACATCTTGGCCTCAGTTTGTCCAAGCGATTAGGGACAGATTCAAAGACAGGGTTTCGGAGGATGAGGCTTACTTTTATCTCGAGTCACTTAAGAGGGATGACCGAAGCACTGTCAAGGATTTCGGGTCAATATTAAAGAGAAGGGTTGACGACCTCACTAAGGAACTGGGGTTCGATTCGAGTCAGGCAGAGCAATTCGCTAAAGAGTTGTTCTGCAAAACGTTACCTTCCGATATGGGGCCATTGTTCCTTGCGGGGAGAGCGGGTGTGAGTTATGAAGACCTAACCCCAGGCCGCCACAGCCTTAGACAGGCAGATGCGCACGGAGACGCCGGGCACTCAGTTGTCGCCATACGTAGAGGCGTTAAGTAAAGGCGAGGGAGCCAAGCCGAGTAACTGTGGCGCGGGTTCATCAGGCGGGAAGCAGCCCTCAGCTGCAAGTTCGAGCCACCCTGCGCGGGGTACCAACAGAGATCCGCGGAGGTGTTACTCCTGCTGGAAGCGCGGGCATATACAGAGGGATTGCGAAGTCACTCCTACGAAAGCATGAAAGCAGGCTCCTAGTGATGGTAGGCCTACTTTTGAGGTGAAAGTGGAAGGTGTGAGATTGACAGCTTTTGTTGATACAGGAAGCCAGGCAACGGTAATTAAAAGGTCAGCCTTCAGCAATTTTAAGTATGCACGTCTTCAACGTTGCGCAAAGACATTAACAGCAGTCAATGGGGAAAAGATTGAGATCGTAGGTCAAGGTACAGTTAATTTTGAGATTGATGGGGCATTGCAGCCTCACACATGTACGATCGTAGAGAACCTTGATTTTCCTGGTCACATCTTAATGGGAACTGATTTTCTGTCGCGATTTAATTATTCCTTGTCTGCTCAAAAAGGGGCTAGGAACTGCAGGTTGCAGTTGGGACAGACTTCCTACCCAGTGGAGATGATCGACCATCCCCAGTTGTAGCTTCAATTAAGAGGAAGCTGAAATATAATGCGCACTATCCAAAATTGATTTTTAAGTCTCTTCCAGACACAGTTAAGAGGTCATGCGCCTTGCATGCATTGACCAAACAGAGTTGCCCACCACATTCTGTTAAATTTATTAAAGTAGCCGTGGGACGTCACATACAACCAGGTACCACCCTTCAGGTGGCTGGGAGATGTGATAGTTTATTAATTCCTCATCACTTAGTTGTAGTGCTCGATAAAGGTGCACTCATTCCAGGTTGTCAATCTTTCACATAAGACTTTTCGCTTCAGGGCAGGTGATAGGGTATCTCAGGGAACCATGGTGGAGGACACAGAAATCTTTCACCATGAGTCAGCTGAGACGCCAGCCGTCACTGCACAATGTAGTGCACTAAATATGTTGAACACTAAAACACCATCCAAAGTACAATACCAGACGAGAAATGTTGCACAGAATGTTGAGGAAGTGGAAAAATTAATTTCAGCACTTGATTTGCAACATGTTGCACAGGCAGATAGGAAGGCACTGAGAGGAGTTTTACGAAATTCCCGAAATTGTTTGCGACAGAGGATGACCAGATTGGTCTCCTTGATAAGATCGAGCACACCATTCCAACTGGTGACCATTTGCCTGTGTACACAAGACAGTGGAGGTTGCCGGAACAGGCAAAGAACATTATCAGGGAGGAGTGCCAGAAAATGTTGAGACAGGGCGTAATAGAGCCTAGTACGTCACCATGGCTCTCTCCTGTTGTGCTAGTTCGGAAACCGGACGGTAGTTATCGTTTCTGTGTTGACTACCGGAAGGTGAACGAACTAACTAAGGGTGATGTGTATCCGTTGCCCCGAATACAGGAGATAATAGATCAATTTGGGTGCTGCTAAGTATTTCTCAACTCTTGACGCAAAATCGGCGTATTGGGCGATTCCGGTGGCAGAACAAGATAGGGAAAAAACAGCATTCTCGGATGGTAGGCACACTTATCAATTCCGTAGGATGCCGTTTGGTTTGAAGACAGCGCCTTCGTCGTTTCAGAGGGCCATCAACTTTATCCTTAGTCCGGTACTGGGTAGGCATTCTTTAGCGTACCTGGATGATGTTGTGATATATTCCAGGACGTTTGAGGAACACCTACAGGACTTGACTGAGACTTTGAAGTTGTTAGATCAGGCAGGTTTCAGGCCTGAATGTTCAGAAGTGCACCTTGGCGGCTCAGAAATTCAAATTTCTGGGGTTCCAGGTGTGCCCAGACGGTATCCGACCTGACCCAGATTCTTGCCGCGCCATTGCTGACATGCCTACTCCAAGGACAGCAAAGGACGTGCGTAGGTTTTTGGGGGCGGCCGGATATTTTCGTCGTCACATTGAAGGTTTCGCTGGCATTTCAGCACCCCTGACTGATCTGACAAAGAAAAATGCGAAGTTTGTGTGGAAATCTGAACATGACGAGGCCTATCGCAAACTGAAAGACCAACTAATACGACACCGGTATTGCTATTCCTGATTTTGAGAAAGAGTGGGAAGTGCACACTGACGCCAGCGGTATTGCTATTGGCGGGTGCTTAATCAGCGAGACGCAGATAATTTACCCCATCCAGTAGCCTATTTCAGTAGGAAGGTCAAAGGACTGAAGTTCGTTATTCAGCTACGGATCGGGAGGCACTGGCAGTAGTAGAATCAGTTAGGTATTTCGAGCCTTACCTATTTCAGCGGCATTTTGTAATCTACACAGACCATCGAGCGTTAACACATATATTTAAAAAGCGAACGAAATGCCCACGAATGTCACGCTGGTCTCACGAACTTTCGGCCCACTCATTCCAGATCTTGTACAAGCCTGGTCCAGCACATGTTGTGCCAGATACGCTAAGTAGAAATATAGCGGCAGTTCAAATTAATGAAAACATTGAAACCATTCCATCAGATAAAATGAGAGAATACCAGATGAACGAGCCTAGATGGAAAGAGATTATTGAGTATTTAGAGGGAGGAAAATACCCCAAAAAGAAAAAGAATTTACCTATTCATGATTTTGAGATGAAACAGGGCGTCCTGTATTATGTTAATAGCCAGAATGATAGGGCAGTATTTCAGCTAGTTATTCCGGACGCGTTGCGGTCATCAGCGTTAAAGCTTGCGCATGCTTCAAAAATTGCAGGGCATCCGGGGATCTTTTAAAACGCACTTAAAAGCAAAGTCTCTATTTTATTTTCCAGGATTACTTTCTGAGGTACTCAATTTCGTGAAGTCGTGCCCTCGTTGCCAGAGGAGGAAAGGTACCCTTAAGGTACAAGCCCCACTTCAGGAATTTCCTGAAATTCGTGAACCGTTAGATCGTGTGGGGGCCGATCTGATTGATTTACACCACAGTCATTCAGGGTAACAGATATGTGTTGGTGCTAGTTGACCATCTGTCTAGATACACTTACACTAGTTGCATTACCTCAGAAGGATTCTCGTACGGTTGCAGATGCGTTCTTGCGTAGGTTCGTTACTGTATTCGGACCTCCTAAAGTTTTAGTCTCTGACCGGGGTCAAGAATTCAATGGGAATATATTTAGAGAAGTTTGTAAGATTTTAGAGACAACTTCGGCTTTTACAACGGCCTACCACCCACAAGCAAACGGAATGACGGAACGGACTAATCGTTCAGTCAAGGATATGCTTGCAATCCTTGCTGAACATGATGCAAACACCTGGGATGAACACCTACCCTATGTTCAGTTCGCCTTGAATACTGCCATCCACCAATCAATTAACACCCAACCACTTCATTTGTTTACTGGTAATTCATGCAATTTCCCGTCAGGTCTGCTTAACAGACATAATGTTGCATACGGGGAGGACTATCCTTCAGAGGTCCTTGGAAAAATGAGAAATGCATGGAATATTGCAGCTGAAGCGTCCAAGAAGGCACGGACTCGGTATGCTCATTTTTATGACAAGAAAGTGCGCCCTCTTGAGTTGAAGGAAGGAAGCCTCGTATTGAGAGTGAATGAGGCTGCGCCCGCCAATCAGAGCAGGAAACTAGCTCCGAGGTGGCGAGGACCTATAGAGTAATTAAAAGGGCGGGGCCGGTTAATCTTGTTATAAAAGGAGTGTTCGAGGACCAGGTGGAAAGGACAATTCACGTAAATAAATTGAAACATTATCATGCTAGAGAGGAATTAGAACTGCCTTCAGCGGGTCTAGTTCCTGACTCAGCAGTGCTGACTCATGGCTTCACCGACGAGTCAGAAGATGAGGATGACCCTCTGTCATCGCTCATCAGTAGTCAGGTGCAGTCTCGCCACCCTATGGTGACGAGATCTCGCGCTATACAGTAAAGTAACTTCCTTGGTTAGTATAATTTAGTATTCATTAGATTTTCCTGTAAAGGCAATGAGATGTACTATGTCTATACTTGACTCAGGTAGCAACTTTTACCGTGCTCTGGGGTTCCACCTCCACCAAACCCAGAGTATATCTATGCTTCCGCTGTGTTGTGTCTGTCTGTTCCCAGGTCTGATTGGTACACCGACCCAGTTGTTCCAGCCACACGTGAACCCTTGTCTGTAAAGACCGAGGGGGGAGGCACGTTACACAAAGCCCTCCCCCCACCAGACCCAGTAACCCATACATCAGTTACTTTGGGGATGAGTGACTGTCCAAGAGTCACCCGGCCGACGCCTCACGTCACTAACGAGGTTGTCAGGGCCAGCGAGCTGTCCACATTATAGCAGTCACCGGAGGTGCCATACAACGCCGGGGTAGCTGTCTCGAGATCACCATACCCACCTGCTGCGTCATCAAGACTGCAGCCATTCCAGCAGTGTTGGAGGAGAGGTCAAGAAATGGAAAGCACGTAGCAGTACTCAAGAATTTCGCCGGAAGATTAATGATTACGTCATCTGAAGTAACAAGAAAGCAGAAGTAAGGCGGTCACAGGTGGAAGGCACGGTTTCCCTACAGAGTACCGGGACTCGCCAATAGAAGGTCGCAAAATTGTCTCCTTTGGCCTAAAGTCGGCGGTACGAGGGTATACACAGTTGGTGTTTACGGCCTAGTAACCTGGTGACATCAAGAAACGCCTGAGATGACGTGAGCAATGATGGAAGACGAGATTCACCTGTTCTGCAAACAAGCAACCCGCCTCTACGACCTTCTGACACCACTCCTGCTAAGAGACACCGTTGGTACATCCAGTCTGCTCTGCTGTGGTCATCTGCGACAAGTTTAACATCAAGACCGTGTGAACTGTGATTGATAGGCGTGTGGACTGTCGAGAGCAAGATTAATGGCCGAAGTAACAGTATTCTACAGCTGTCACTTGGCACTCCGCTCTACTACACTCTGTCGTCATTCAGGAGTACCGGATGGGAGTACAAGAGGACCAGGTATTGATGTCTACACAGGGAGAAGCAAGATCGACACCGTCATCGTCAGCGACTACATTCAGCATCCAGCAGCATCGATTTTTTTTTTCGATTACTCAATATGAACAATTGATACAAACAACAAAGTTGGCTCTGAACATCTGTGTAAAGAACATCTGGACACTTTTGTTTAAATGTTGAAAAACAGAGTTAGAATCAATACTTTATAAATGTTGAAAAACAGATTTAAAATAATTCTGGTATAATATATGAAAATTTTACTATAAATTGGTCAGTAATCAAAATCGAAGCCCCTGTGTAATTGTCTCAGCCCAGAACAAACGGTTATGGAAAATTATGTTGTGCTTTTTTTTCAGAATGTTTGAACACAGGAGAGGCGGACCAATATAAACATTGACACTTCTAGTGAGTGAGAACACTTGGCTGTACAGTCAGCTGAAACCTGTGATATAGTATAGGAATTTTTTTTATTTTTAGATACATGTAATAAACGTTAGGTGTGTTCCTTGATGGGGAGTGGTTAGTACACGGATGTGTACTGATAGTTCCGTAGTACGCTCCCGGATGACTGAAAGTTCAGTCTGATGATATAACTTTAATGTTTGTTTGAGCACGGTGTGGCCGGCTCTAGAGGACACATGGACTTGGCTAGTGAAGAGCCAAGAGAGTTTAATAGCTAGTTTTTGATGGTAGAGTAGGGACATGTTATTTAGCTATGTCAGTAAGGATAGGATGTATGTTTCCTGATATTGGAGGATTGCTGTCAGTTGACAGCTGAGAAATTTATGAAATATGAACATGTTATTATGATGTTGGACTATTATTTGTCAAATTTTATTAGTTAGGTTAGCTTTTGTTTGTGGCATGAGTTGAATTGTGGGTTTGGATACTAAACCTCGTGAATTTTAACAAATTAACAAGGTTTACTAAGTGCTTGTGCGGGGGGGTTGTAACAAACTAGGCTGTTGTAAGAATTATCCAGAGTGGTTTATCGACAAAAGAGAATGGGAAGCTGAGCCGCATGGTGACCTGACCCCCAGGGGAATTCGCGGTGGAAATAACCGACGCTTTGTTCATAGCTGCGTATAATGAATCATCCTATAGTATTCAGTAATTTAGAGAAAATTAGCCTTTATTCATTTTGCATTAAAATTGTATTGTATAATAGTACTGGATACAATATCAAGAGTATTCTAATTATTGAGTTTAAGTCACCATCAGTGACGTCACGAATCAGATCTAACTTTTAAGGCGGAGTGACCGGCGGTCATAGGTCAGCAGGGTTGACATGTCTATATTTCTCAAAGTTTTAATAACCATTTTTGTGATCGGGAACAGCTCTGCCGTTAGATGTTTGTAATTTAATTCAGTAAAATAATTCAACCAGTCTGGATCAATTAAGTACAACAGAGTTAATTGTTATAACTTAACCTTGCTAAAGTAACTGGGTAAGCGATGCGGAACAATACAATACTCTGTCTGGGGTAGTCCAGACAAGGAAAATCAGTGTGGTCACGGAAGCAGCTGGGAGAGGTCAACATCTTACCTCTCCCCAAGACCAGCCCAACATCTAGCTGGTCGCCCAAGGTATAGTTGCTATTGTTAATTATAGAAATAGTCTTCTCATTTGCCACTCAGGTCAAGTAGGGAGTGTTAAAGTGATAGGGAGTGAACATATTTAGATTTTGTTTTAGTTTTCTTTTAATAAATTAAATTTGTTATTAATTTGCATTTTATTTTCCATGTTTTTATGTGTATACTTGTCCTGGTCACGTGGTCCACACGAGGCAGAGTTGCATTGGGCGCCGATTCTAACATCGAATCGGAATTATCATTACCGTGTAATTTATTCCACACTCAAGGTCATCGTTTATAGTGGGGATCAAGCCCCTAGGTTGATTAATTAGCGTGATCGATCCAGACCTCGATCATTGCTCTTGTATTACTGGTCTGGTGGTGGCAGCAGAGGTGACTCTAGGGTTTTGTTCAGAGCTTAGGTCACGTCATACTGGGTGTAGAATCCTAAGTCGGTCAATCGTCTTAGGACCACGTGGCGTGGAGTTGGCTTTGTAAAAGTTTTGGAGTCCCTTGGTTTAGAAATAAAAGTAAGAATACGGGTAGAGGGTAGAAAGAAGGAAGTAGAGAGAGGAACCCGAACCCGTGTTACATTGAGAGCAGGGTGTCAGGGGGAGATTAGGGGGTTGAGAGCAGGGGTGTCAGGGGGAAGAGAAGGGTGTCAGGGGGTTGAGAGCAGGGTGTCAGGGGGGAAGAGCAGGGTGTCAGGGGGAAGGTGAGGGGTTGAGAGCAGGGTGTCAGGGGGGGAGATGAGGACTTGAGAGCAGGGTGTCAGGGGGGAGATGAGGGGTTGAGAGCAGGGTGTCAGGGGGGAGATGAGGGCTTGAGAGCAGGGTGTCAGGGGGGAGATGAGGGGTTGAGAGCAGGGTGTCAGGGGGGAGATGAGGGGTTGAGAGCAGGGTGTCAGGGGGGAGATGAGGGGTTGAGAGCAGGGTGTCAGGGGGGGGAGATGAGGACTTGAGAGCAGGGTGTCAGGGAGGAGATGAGGGGGTTGAGAGCAGAGTGTCAGGGGGGAGATGAGGGCTTTGAGATCACCTTCACAAACGCTTTGTTCAGAACACTATTCTTAACACCTCGGAATTCTCAGTGATTAAAACCAACACAAAGATTATCGCAGCGATGCACTCTCTTGCATATGCCAATTAATCCCCATCAATTCATATATTGCACCCATGACACATTCATATGGGGCCCTAAAAACACAGTGGTCTACGTCCTAGACTCACAACCGAGAGGACTCAAGTTCAACCCTCAAGCTGGACAGAAACGGTTGGGCACATCTCCTTTCACCTGTTTCAGTAAATAGATACCCGAGATGCAGACGAGGAGTCACAATAACGTGGCTGAAAAATGTTGACCAAACCACACTAGAAAGTGAAGGGACGATGACGTTTCGGTCCGTCCTGGATCATTCTCAAGTCGATTGTGAGAATGAACCAGGACGGACCGAAACGTCGTCGTCTCTTCACTTTCTAGTGTGTGGTTTGGTCAACAGATACCCCGAGAGTTAGGCAACTGTTGTGGGTTGCATCCAACGGAAGTTCACCAGTAGTACATTTCACATGTGAATCTTAGTTTCTCTCAGCATCTGTGTCCAAAATATAGACGCTGTTCTGACGTCTCTAGAAATGCTCATCAGGTTTCGTAAGTGGTTGAATAAATGCTTGAGGAAACCTAATCTTTCACACACTGATGTCTGCGAAACAGTACAGAAACACCCAAGGAGATAAGAGGTCTTAACCCTGACAATGCTCCAAGCCCCACGTATGATTTTCCCATTTGATTTGTTAACTATTTTTAGACATGTAGTAGTACCTTGATGTAGTACTTTTAAATAGCTACACAATGTAGGGTTTAATAGAAGACTTTTAGCCATGCGAGGTTTTATCAACTTAAAAAAAGCCTAGCTTTTTTTAAGGGTTTTTTTTTGGCTTTTTTTTTAGCTTTTTTTTTTAAAGCCTAGCTCTTTTTTTAAAAAAAGCCTAAAGGAAGAGAAGCCTAGCTTCTCTTCTGGGTGTTTTTCTACATCAGTATCATCCCTGTGCATTTTGCTACCTACTAGAGAGTTATATATCAATTATTGTATTAACATGGAGGCGATGAGTCACAATAACGTGGCTAAAGTAAGTTGACCAGACCTCACACTAGAAGGTGAAGGGACGACGACGTTTCGGTCCGTCCTGGACCATTCATTCTCAAGTCGATTGAGAGACGCTGTTTGCATTAACATACTTGACATGCATATTTATACAGCTACCCAAGCCACTATGAAGGGTTACATAGTTTGTGTGAAGAGCTGGCTATGTGATACTAAGGAACAGGGTCATATATACATGGCTACCCTAGACTATACACTCCTATGGCGAGTTACATACTTTGTGATATTATCATTTCCATGTCGCAGGATGGTTAGTCTATCCTCAAGGATACGAAAGTGAATAAAGTAATTGCTATGCTCCTTATTCCTCAAACTAACAGGTCTAATGACCGGATCTCCAGAAATATTATGTGGGAGATTATATCTCGGTTAGCATTCCCAGACTTTGCACGTGGATTACTCAGGATTGGGAGATTAGACACTAGCAACTGCCTGTTGCAATAGGTAAACAATAGCCCATTGCGGATCCTGGCATTTACTATGCCACAGAGGATTTATTCATTTATTCGCAACATTTTTAACAAATCGTTACTACTATTCTGGATGGACAAAACAGGTGCACAGCATTGTAAATCAAACTTACATTTTCAGACTTAAATTGAACAAAATAAAATAAAATGGAGTTTACAACTGGAGTGGGCTAGGGCCCACTTCACCCACTCATGGGTCACGACAGCAGCAAACCACAGTGGGTAAATATGACATCCTCTTGAAGTTGGGGAAACTGATTCAGCGTAAAAGATAAGAGGGAACGGAGGTCCTCGTCCACCTCTTGCACCACAGCCATCACCGTCTGCGGGCGTCTCTCAGCACGAACAAGTGCTTGTCTAAATATGTACACAGCTAAACAACATTTATTTACCACAATATGCAAGGAACACACACATACCAAATAGTATGTGTGTGTGTGCCACACATACCACACATCATTTACCAAAGAGCCAGAGCTCAACCCCCCCCCCCCCCCCCCCCACACACACACTAGATTCTGAAAAATTTCAGAGGTGTGCCACTAGGCTAGTCCAAGTAGAGGCATGCATTACGAGGAAAAGCTGCGTGAAATACACCTCACGACACTGGAAGACAGAAGAGTAAGGGAAGTCATGACCACTACCTACAAAATTCTCAGAGGAATTGACAGGGATGAAGAGGATAAACTGTTTAACACTGATGGAACGCGAACAAGGGGACACAGGTGGAAATTGAGTACCCAAATGAGCCACAGGCATGAGAATTTTTTCAGTGTCAGAGTAGTTAACAGATGGAATGCATTAGGCAGTGATGTGGTGGAGGTTGACTCCATACACAGTTTCAAATGTTGATATAATAAGAGCTCAGTAGGCTCAGGAATTTGTACATCAGTTGATTGACAGTTGAGAGGCGGGACCAAAGAGCCAGAGCTCAACCCTCGGAAGCACAACTAGGTGAATACAGGATATCATCAGCGGCATTTGCTAGACTGGACAATATAAGAACTGCCTTTAGAAACTTGTGTAAGGAATCGCTCACGACCCTGTATACCACTTATGTCAGACCAATCCTGGAGTATGCAGTTCCAGCCTGGAGTCCATACCTAGTTAAACACAAGACAAAGTTAGAGAAGATTTAGAGGTATGCAGCCAGACTAGTCCCGGAACTGAGAGGCATGAACTGTGAGGAAAGGCTAAGCGAGCTGAACCTGACGTCCCTGGAAAACAAGAGTAAAGGGAGACATGATAACCACCTACAAAATTCTCAGGGGAATTGACAGGGCGGACAAAGATAAACTCTTTAGCACGGGTGGGACACGAACAAGGGGACACAGGTGGAAACTTAGTACCCAAATGAGCCACAGAGACATTAGAAAGAATGGTTTCAGTGTCAGAGAAGTTAATTAACAAATGGAATGCATTAAGTAGTGATGTGGTGGAGACTGACTCCATACACAGTTTCAACTGTAGATTTGATAGAGCCCAGAAGACTCAAGAATCTGTACACCAGTTGATTGACGGTTGAGAGGCGGGACCAAAAAACCAAAGCTCAAACTCCGCAAGCACAACTAGGTGAGTACACACACGCACGCACGCACACCAGCACAAGTTCACTGTCTATATAAACGATCTACCAGAAGGAATACATAATTATACGAACATGTTTGCTAATGATGCCAAGCTACTAGAGAAGATAAGAAACTTGACGATTATCCAGCACTTCAGGAAGATCTCGACAAAATAAGTGTATGGAGCAACACTTGGCAAATTGAATTTAATGTGAATAAATTCCACGTTATTGAATGTGGAATAGGAGGAAACAGGCCACACACAACCTACAAACTATGTACTCAGTGGTGCTTGCGGGTGCTGAGCTTGGGCTCTTTAGTCTCTCCTCTCAACTGTCAACCAAATGGTGTACAGGTTCCTGAGTTTACTGGGCTCTATCATATCTTCATTTTAAACTGTGTATGGAGTCGATCTACCTCCACCAGGGCATACGTAAATCTGTGTATCTTTGTATTTACGTATGTAGGTTAGCTTAGCATTTTAAAAGCACCGAATCACCTTCTGTGGTTGATTGTTCAATAAACCTCTGAACTATATGTTTAACACATCTCTAACCCTGTCCATGGAGGACAGAAGAAAATGTATATATGCTGGTTAGCATTGTAAATGTGTGGCCACGTTTGTGGTAGAAAATAATAAAAAAAACTGCCTAATGCATTCCATCTGTTAACTACTCTGACACTGAAAAAGTTTTTTTCTAAAGTCTCTGTGGCTCATTTGGGAACTAGATCAACATGCATACAGATACATACAAGACCGACCTTTGAATATATACACACTAGAGCAACCCAGGACCATATACATACTAGAGCAACATTGAAAAATATACATACTAGAACAACCCTGGAACATATAAGTACTAGAGCAACCTTGGAACATATACCTACTAGAACAGCCTTGAAACATATACCTACTAGAGCAGCCTTGGAACATATACCTACTAGAGCAGCCTTGGAACATATACCTACTAGAGCAACCTTGGAACATATACCTACTAGAGCAACCTTGGAATATATACCTACTAGCGCAACCTTGGAACATATACCTACTAGCGCAACCTTGGAACATATACCTACTAGAGTACCTTGGAATATATATCTACTAGAGCAACCTTGGATCATATACACTTCTAATTGTAAATATTTAAGTGAACGATTCACTATTACGTGTCAGGTAACGAGTTATCAGCGAATGAGGTGATAATTCGCCTGGTGTGTCCGGACTGTATGTGAGAGGTTCCCTGGTGGATGGCGGAGTTTATCTCCTATTTTACGAGGTTTTCTACAAGGTAATTTGTCAAGGCGATATCTTTAATTACCTAACTTGTTGTAGGGATCTGGGTGCTGACTCTTCCTCGTCTGACTTGTTGTAGAGACCGCTGCTATGTCTCCTACCTTCACCTGATGTTGTTGTAGAGAACGCTGCTCTGTCTCCTACCTTCACCTGATGTTGTAGAGAACGCTATGTCTCCTACCTTCACCTGATGTTGTTGTAGAGACCGCTGCTCTGTCTCCTACCTTCACCTGATGTTGTAGAGAACGCTATGTCTCCTACCTTCACCTGATGTTGTTGTAGAGACCGCTGCTCTGTCTCCTACCTTCACCTGATGTTGTTGTAGAGACCGCTGCTAGAGAACGTGTGGCTGGGGATGGAGACAGGGTGTTGTGTGATGTTGTAGAGAGAAAGGAAGGGTGTCATCTTAGGGTGAAAGGGTAGGGGAAGGGGACGCGGAAAGGGTGTCACCCCACCTGGCAGAGGAATGGTATTACCAGAGGTGTTGTGAGGGGGGGGGGGGGCGAGGGGTGATAGGAGGATGTCACATAAGGTAGTGAGCAGGTGAATGTAAACAAAAACATCTTTTTAAAACATAATTTCTTGGCCGCCAGATGTTATCTTCCGGCACTCTAGCGTGATGCTGATGCTGCGGGTCTCTTACGTCTTGAAGGTTTCTTTCCTATCAGTGTCTACGGGGGAGCAAAATATGGCTCTTGGATCCAGCCTCCTAACTGTACCTACCTCGGAAAGTGCCCCTCTCTCTCTGTCTCTCTCTGTCTGTCTCTCTCTCTCTCTCTCTCTCTCTCTCTCTCTCTCTCTCTCTCTCTCTCTCTCTCTCTCTCTCTCTCTCTCTCTCTCTCTCTCTCTCTCTCCCTCTCTCTCTCTTGCTCTCTCTCTGTCTCTTTTTTGCGCTCTCTCTCTCTCTCTCTCTCTCTCTCTCTCTCTCTCTCTCTCTCTCTCTCTCTCTCTCTCTCTCTCTCTCTCTCTCTCTCTCACCATTTCAAATCCGCGTCACCTACCATTCGATCCCCCGCGCTAAATATGGCTCCCCCTCCATATAAAACCCGCACGATCCAACATATATCAAAGAGCGAATCGCCCAATGCTTTTCACACATCTCCGACAGGCGTGGAAACAGTCCCGGGCCCTCGACACACTCTCGGACCGCTTACACCGCTTATGATTCTCATCCAATCACGATTCCCGTAAAAGTGCAAAAGGGAGGGATGGGATGATTGGGGGGGGGGTGGGGGTGTGAGGAATGGAGTGAGATAAAGCGAGGGATGCCCTCTTAGTGGCCGTCATTTACCGTATCTCCCCTAAAATCACTTTGTTGGAGTAAGCAGTGATGCCGTGGATGCTGGGAAGGAGTTTGGGGGATGAGGGAGATACATCATCTTTACACGGGGTTATCACAGGGCGTAGACTATTTTTTGTGTGTGGTTTCCTTTAATAACTGATCTAAGAGCATCAGCGGATCCGAATTTACGGATACTGCAACATCATCGGATCTAATTTACGGATGACTCGGCTTTATTGAAAACACTTGAACTGCCTTTTGTCGTACGTTGACCGACAGCAATTAATAAAACTTAATTTAGTGACATAATCTATGCATCAGAGATATTTAATAGTAATATTATTAACATTATGATCCTTGATAAATGTAAATATATCATTGTTGAATATATACATATTCAACAATTCATATATTGTTGAATATGACCGAAAAGGTAAGATTAATAATCCTAACCCGAATTTTCTCAATATTTCTTATGTTTTTCTTCACTGTCGGTGGTAATAAAAGTGAACTGTAAGGTAACTGTAGTGAAGAAAAACATAAGAAATATTGAGAAAATTCGGGTTAGAATTATTAATCTTATCTTTTCGGTCATATTCAACAACTTATGTTTTCAAGAAAGACTGCTACCAAAATATACTGATATATATATATATATATATATATATATATATATATATATATATATATATATATATATATATATATTTATATATATATATATATATATATATATATATATATATATATATATATATATATATATATATATATACACACACACACACACACATCGAGAGTAATAGAGATGATATTATGAGAGCTGTCATAGCTGTGTTATTAGGAAAGCTGTGTAATTAGGAAAGCTGTCATAGCTGTGTTACTAAGAGAGCTGTCATAGCTGTGTTACTAAGAGAGCTGTCATAGCTGTGTTACTAAGAGAGCTGTCATAGCTATGTTACTAAGAGAGCTGTCATAGCTGTGTTACTAAGAGAGCTGTCATAGCTGTGTTACTAAGAGAGCTGTCATAGCTGTGTTACTAAGGGAGCTGTCACAGCTGTGTTACTAAGAGAGCTGTCATAGCTGTGTTACTAAGAGAGCTGTCATAGCTGTGTTACTAAGAGAGCTGTCATAGCTGTGTTACTAAGAGAGCTGTCATAGCTGTGTTACTAAGAGAGCTGTCATAGCTGTGTTACTAAGAGAGCTTTCATACCTATGTTACTAAGAGAGCTGTCACAGCTGTGTTACTAAGAGAGCTGTCACAGCTGTGTTACTAAGAGAGCTGTCACAGCTGTGTTACTAAGAGAGCTGTCACAGCTGTGTTACTAAGAGAGCTGTCACAGCTGTGTTACTAAGAGAGCTGTCATAGCTGTGTTACTAAGAGAGCTGTCATAGCTGTGTTACTAAGAGAGCTGTCATAGCTGTGTTACTAAGAGAGCTGTCATAGCTGTGTTACTAAGAGAGCTGTCATAGCTGTGTTACTAAGAGAGCTGTCATAGCTGTGTTACTAAGAGAGCTGTCACAGCTGTGTTACTAAGAGAGCTGTCATAGCTGTGTTACTAAGAGAGCTGTCATAGCTGTGTTACTAAGAGAGCTGTCATAGCTATGTTACTAAGAGAGCTGTCATAGCTGTGTTACTAAGAGAGCTGTCATAGCTGTGTTACTAAGAGAGCTGTCATAGCTGTGTTACTAAGGGAGCTGTCACAGCTGTGTTACTAAGAGAGCTGTCATAGCTGTGTTACTAAGAGAGCTGTCATAGCTGTGTTACTAAGAGAGCTGTCATAGCTGTGTTACTAAGAGAGCTGTCATAGCTGTGTTACTAAGAGAGCTGTCATAGCTGTGTTACTAAGAGAGCTTTCATACCTATGTTACTAAGAGAGCTGTCACAGCTGTGTTACTAAGAGAGCTGTCACAGCTGTGTTACTAAGAGAGCTGTCACAGCTGTGTTACTAAGAGAGCTGTCACAGCTGTGTTACTAAGAGAGCTGTCACAGCTGTGTTACTAAGAGAGCTGTCATAGCTGTGTTACTAAGAGAGCTGTCATAGCTGTGTTACTAAGAGAGCTGTCATAGCTGTGTTACTAAGAGAGCTGTCATAGCTGTGTTACTAAGAGAGCTGTCATAGCTGTGTTACTAAGAGAGCTGTCATAGCTGTGTTACTAAGAGAGCTGTCATAGCTGTGTTTCTAAGAGAGCTGTCACAGCTGTGTTACTAAGAGAGCTGTCATACCTATGTTACTAAGAGAGCTGTCACAGCTGTGTTACTAAGAGAGCTGTCACAGCTGTGTTACTAAGAGAGCTGTCATAGCTGTGTTACTAAGAGAGCTGTCATAACTGTGTTACTAAGAGAGCTGTCATAGCTGTGTTACTAAGAGAGCTGTCATAGCTATGTTACTAAGAGAGCTGTCACAGCTGTGTTACTAAGAGAGCTGTCATAGCTGTGTTACTAAGAGAGCTGTCATAGCTGTGTTTCTAAGAGAGCTGTCACAGCTGTTTTACTAAGAGAGCTGTCATAGCTGTGTTACTAAGAGAGCTGTCACAGCTGTGTTACTAAGAGAGCTGTCATAGCTATGTTACTAAGAGAGCTGTCATAGCTGTGTTACTAAGGGAAGATATTTTAGTCTGCCGCTCACTCCTTCTTAATTTCTCTCCCCATATTATGTACGTCAACCTTCATCAATTCTCTCTCTCTCTCTCTCTCTCTCTCTCTCTCTCTCTCTCTCTCTCCTAATTTTTTGTGTGGGTCTGGCAGCTCTAAGGCACTAGAGGAGAGAGAGGGGGTGGGGGGCGTGTTCGACAGCGTATCCAAGTTATGAGATAAATTTGCTCTTCCTGGGCACGCGTGAAGGGGGACTCTTTAAGTGATGTATTAATGGATTGTATTAATACATTAAGTTAATGTATTTTGGGAGCTGATGCCCCCCCGGGAGGGGTCTGAGATCCAGCCTCCTAACTGTACCTACCTCGGAAAGTCCCCCTCTCTCTCTCTCTGTCTCTCTCTCTCTCTCTCTCTCTCTCTCTCTCTCTCTCTCTCTCTCTCTCTCTCTCTCTCTCTCTCTCTCTCTCTCTCTCTCTCTCTCTGTCTCTCTCTCTCTCTCTCCCTCTCTCTCTCTCTGTCTCTCTCTCTCTCTCTCTCTCTCTCTCTCTCTCTGTCTCTCTCTCTCTCTCTCTCTGTCTCTCTCTCTCTCTCTCCCTCTCTCTCTCTCTGTCTCTCTCTCTCTCTCTCTCTCTCTCTCTCTCTCTCTCTCTCTCTCTCTCTCTCTCTCTCTCTCTGTCTCTCTCTCTCTCTCTCCCTCTCTCTCTCTCTGTCTCTCTCTCTCTCTCTCTCTCTCTCTCTCTCTCTCTCTCTCTCTCTCTCTCTCTCTCTCTCTCTCTCTCTCTCTCTCTCTCTCTCTGTCTCTCTCTCTCTCTCTCCCTCTCTGTCTGTCTGTCTCTCTCTCTCTCTCTCTCTCTCTCTCTCTCTCTCTCTCTCTCTCTCTCTCCCTCTCTCTCTCTCCCTCTCTCTCTCTCTCTCTCCCTCTCTCTCTCTTGCTCTCTCTCATGTATGCAATCCTCTGTACGTCATCGCTACTCTATTTTTGTTTTGTTTTTGTCTGAAACAAACCTATCCTAACCCAGCGTGTTCTGTCTTTAGTATCCTGATCCAACACTGTCTTACCTCGCCAATCCTTTCCTTTCTTAACGTAATCTAACACAACGAAAATCAAGAAAGATTTTGTGTTAAATGTCTGTAATGGTATAGATGGTGTGTCACTATGATGTCATATGTCACTATCAATCATGTCACCATTTCGCTAACGCCACTTCGCTAACGTCACCTTGTTAACGCCACTTCGCTAACGTCACCTTGTTAACGCCACTTCGCTAACGTCACCTTGTTAACGCCACTTCGCTAACGTCACCTTGTTAACGCCACTTCGCTAACGTCACCTTGTTAACGTCACTTCGCTAACGTCACCTTGTTAACGTCACTTTGCTAACGTCACTTCGCTAACGTTACCTTGTTAACGCCACTTCGCTAACGTCACCTTGTTAACGCCACTTCGCTAACGTCACCTTGTTAACGCCACTTCGCTAACGTCACCTTGTTAACGCCACTTTGCTAACGTCACCTTGTTAACGCCACTTCGCTAACGTCACCTTGTTAACGCCACTTCGCTAACGTCACTTTGCTAACGTCACTTCGCTAACGTCACCTTGTTAACGCCACTTCGCTAACGTCACCTTGTTAACGTCACTTCGCTAACGTCACCTTGTTAACGTCACTTTGCTAACGTCACTTCGCTAACGTCACCTTGTTAACGCCACTTCGCTAACGTCACCTTGTTAACGCCACTTCGCTAACGTCACCTTGTTAACGCCACTTCGCTAACGTCACCTTGTTAACGCCACTTTGCTAACGTCACCTTGTTAACGCCACTTCGCTAACGTCACTTTGCTAACGTCACTTCGCTAACGTCACCTTGTTAACGCCACTTCGCTAACGTCACCTTGTTAACGCCACTTCGCTAACGTCACCTTGTTAACGTCACTTTGCTAACGTCACTTCGCTAACGTCACCTTGTTAACGCCACTTCGCTAACGTCACCTTGTTAACGCCACTTCGCTAACGTCACCTTGTTAACGTCACTTCGCTAACGTCACCTTGTTAACGCCACTTCGCTAACGTCACCTTGTTAACGCCACTTCGCTAACGTCACCTTGTTAACGCCACTTCGCTAACGTCACCTTGTTAACGTCACTTCGCTAACGTCACCTTGTTAACGCCACTTCGCTAACGTCACCTTGTTAACGCCACTTCGCTAACGTCACCTTGTTAACGCCACTTCGCTAACGTCACCTTGTTAACGCCACTTCGCTAACGTCACCTTGTTAACGCCACTTTGCTAACGTCACCTTGTTAACGCCACTTCGCTAACGTCACTTTGCTAACGCCACTTCGCTAACGTCACCTTGTTAACGCCACTTCGCTAACGTCACCTTGTTAACGCCACTTCGCTAACGTCACCTTGTTAACGTCACTTTGCTAACGTCACCTTGTTAACGCCACTTTGCTAACGTCACCTTGTTAACGTCACTTCGCTAACGTCACCTTGTTAACGCCACTTCGCTAACGTCACCTTGTTAACGCCACTTCGCTAACGTCACCTTGTTAACGCCACTTCGCTAACGTCACCTTGTTAACGCCACTTCGCTAACGTCACCTTGTTAACGCCACTTCGCTAACGTCACCTTGTTAACGCCACTTCGCTAACGTCACCTTGTTAACGCCACTTCGCTAACGTCACCTTGTTAACGCCACTTCGCTAACGTCACCTTGTTAACGCCACTTCGCTAACGTCACTTCGCTAAGCTCAATGCACTACACTAATAAAATATAATCAATCTCCATTGAAACGAATTTCGAGAGCAAGTTACTTACATATACATACCTATACTTACATATACATACCTATACTTACATATACATACCTATACATGCGAACAAGCCTGAATGGTCCCCAGGACTATATGCGAATGAAAACTCACACCCCAGAAGTGACTCGAACCCATACTCCCAGAAGCAACGCAACTGGTAACTACATGGCGCCTTAATCCGCTTGACCATCACGGCCGTCAAAAGGAAGTGATAGCCGAGGCTATTTGAGCCACTTCCCCGACGGCAACTCGGATGGTAATCTTGGGCATAGCATTTCACCAAATCACCTCATACCTATACATATATATACATACCTATACTTACATATACATACCTATACTTACATATACATACCTATACTTACGTATACATACCTATACTTACGTATACATACCTATACTTACATATACATACCTATACATACCTATACATATATATACATACCTATACTTTCATATACATACCTATATTTACATATACATACCTATACTTACATATACATATCTATTCACACTTATACATTCTTAACAAGCTTTGATTTATCTAATTTCGTGAAGCTTCGTAGAGCATCAATCTTCTTTTAAGCTTATAAATGAAGAATTTCCTATGTTTTCCCAGATGAAAAATGTATTAATAGAAAGTCAGACCTCACGAGAAAGCTTGGACGACTCAAACAGAAAACGGAACAGTACGTCACTTTTGTGAGTCGATTTCATTTCAAATTACGTCCAAATTTGGCCATAGCGCGCATACCAGCCAAAAGTGACGTTATTTGTAAGAGGACGGGTTGCACCAGAGCTTGTAAACTGACGATAAAATATTGAGGCTGCAGAATGGTATCGAACCCGGCATCCTGATTTGCTTGGAGTTTGTGTCTTCTAAACTTTACTACTTCTTAGTAGAAGTACTAAACTTCTAGTTTAGTACTTCTAAAAAGTACTAAACTAGTACTACCTGGTACTAAAGTACCAGGTAGTACTTAGGATTGAGATACTCTAGCTCATCATGGTTCGGTCGATTGTGTGTACCTGAGGAGTCCAGGAACGCGGGTTAGATCCCATTGCACAGCCCCAATATCATCTCATGGATACGTCACGTTCGTGTAAAGCACTTTTTAGTTTCTTCCTCGGCGAGGAGTCATCAAACATTTCCGCGTCCACTTACGAAACCTGTATATCTTTCCTTCAATCAAGGCGGCTTTATTTGACTCTATTGAACACTTTACGAGCTCCGAAGCGCTGGCAGGTTATCTACAATAATAGTAACTTTGGACTGAAAAATAACGAGGAAAAGATGTACAGGTTTCGTAATTGGACAAGTAAATGCTAGATCAATTTTGGCCCCTTGTCTCCTCCCAATCATCTTAAAAGTCTCGTACCAGGCACGCTAAGTCCCTCTTGATAAAGTCTAGAGTAACGAGACTTCTCTCTATTGATCCAACTCTGGCTTGCCGGCCCTCGCTTCCTCACTATGTATTATACAGCAACCTGTACTGATCTCAGCAAGCTGGGATGGATCAATACACGGTTGAAATGTCACGCAATCCCTTCTCCATCTCCTCTCTCCCATCTTTGTCCTCCTGCGGCTACTTTCCTGCAATCTCTAATGTCCTGTGACTACTTTCCTGTTATCGTTAATGTCCTGTGACTACTTTCCTGTTATCGTTAATGTCCTGTGACTACTTTCCTTCTATCGTTAATGTTTTGTGACTACTTTGCTGCTATCTATAATGTCCTGTGACTACTTTCCTGTTATCGTTAATGTCCTGTGACTACTTTCCTTCTATCGTTAATGTTTTGTGACTACTTTGCTGCTATCTATAATGTCCTGTGACTACTTTCCTGTTATCGTTAATGTCCTGTGACTACTTTCCTTCTATCGTTAATGTTTTGTGACTACTTTCCTGCTATCTATAATGTCCTGTGACTATTTTCCTGTTATCGTTAATGCCCTGTGACTACTTTCCTTCTATCGTTAATGTTTTGTGACTGCTTTCCTGCTATCTATAATGTCCTGTGACTACTTTCCTCTTATCTCTAATGTCCTGTGACTACTTTCTTGTTATCTCTAATGTCCTGTGACTACTTTCCTGTTATCTCTAATGTCCTGTGATATTACACATGGCACCAGGTCAGGTTAGATCTAGATGACACGATATCCAAGAGCAGCGACGATTCGACGCCGAATCAGCACAGAATCAACGTTGAATACGTCTATTCAACGACGAACCGGCCCCGCTCTTCCATATTGCGCCCACTGTGGATCTGAATGGCATCAAGTTAGCTTTTTGTGAACGTTGTTATGTAAACTTTGTCTTAACGACGTAAGTTAAGCTTTGTCAGCATACATCTGCTGAGTATACCCGGGGTGGCTTCTGGGAGTTCTTCTTGGCTTCACTTGTGATTCTTTGATCTAGAAGGCGTGGGGAAGCCCATATATACATTGCAATCCGGTAGGTCCGGTACTTAATGCCGGTAACTTGTCTTATTGTTTCTTGAAGACTTCCACCTTTGTTCCGGCAATATTTCTTACATTTGGATGGAGAAGATTGAGTATCTGTGAGACTTCTGATTAATTTCTTGAACATTTTGCATCGAGTGGCGAGTTTATTGGGCAGTGCCACTCATCCTGTGAGTGGACATACCGCCAGAGCACCATTTACAACACTCCAATAGGAAGAAAACCCGCTGAGTTGTTCATCCTGTCATCTGTACCCAGACACAGCTGGGACTTGCTTAACTGTCTCAAGTGAACAGCTTCTCAAACAAGGAGAATAACATTTGTACCTCTGGTGTTCGCAGTGTTCTCTAATTGTGTCTGTGGCACCTTCACTTTTCACTGGCTCTATTCTGCATTTCCTGCCATATATTTCTCTCCAGTACGTTGTTATATTGTTGTATTAACTTAAAAGACTTAACCTTCCAGAATCTTATGGCAGTAACTGTGAGTACATGATCTACTGCAGCAGCAGCAACAAATACAATAAAATCAACATAACAAATTTATTATGTAATAAATTTGAAAAAAATTACTT